>NC_070588.1:3829786-3979786 GCF_027409825.1 Scomber japonicus | reverse complement strand
TGTCGTCTCTTAGTTCTTCCTGTTGTAGCCTCGATGTCATGAGGTCATAATGCAATTTGTAACTTAAAAGGGAACATTATTTAATTATAACTATGCAGTTTATCAAATATACATCACAATGCTGCTATATTGTAATCTTTATTTTTATTTTTTTCATTAATAAATTTGCATTTTTATCATTTAAATTTATATTTTAAACATTTTTTTAAGGTTAATATTTTTGTACCATATCATGACTTTTATAGCATTGTACTTCCTGTTTGCCGTCTTTTAGTTCTTACTCTTGTAGCCTCGATGTCATGAGGTCATAATGCAATTTGTAAACTTCTCCATCAACCAAAAAACCTCATAAATAATTCCACTTACACTTAAAAGGGAAATACATTTATTGATGCTTTACTGTCCGCTTGCTGCTTTGACATGAAGTATAGAAACATACACGAGTGAGTCTCAACGGTCTCAACTGAAAAGCATTATTTTTTATTTTTGTGATTTCATTCTTTCAACTTCGAATGTTCATCTTTGCATAAAACATTTATCTTCCAGGCAAAAAGTCAAAAAAAAACAAACTGGAATTTTTTATTTTATATATATATATAAAAGAAAAGAAGAAAAGCTCAACACATTTTTTTTTCTCTCTCTTCCTCTGAGTGAAGATGTTCTCAATGTGTCTCGTTCCTTTTTTTGGTGTTTGAGTGGGCGAGAGTGGCTGGTCACCGAGAGGTCACTCAGACGGAGCGAGAGGAAAGAGAGAAGTTGTGTTCAACAGACAGAACTACTGAGAAATGGAGGAAAGGGATGGAGGAAAGGAGGGGAAGGGCGCGGGGGGGGGGGGTATATTTGAAATCACACTGAAATGCACACAAATCAAACTCACCTCTTGATGTATTTTGGTAGCGTAGCAAAGCCGAGGATGTTAAAGGGCCGCGTGGAGGGAAAGGTAAAGCACTTCTTTCACATATATAGCATTTCAAAACCGGCAATTGCCACATAGAGCCGCTCCGCTTTGCCCTTTTCCATCACAGCTTTAAGGCCACACTTCAATCGTAGAGCTGCAGTATTATTTTCTCTGACACATTGCCCCCCCTCCCTCTCTAACCCCCCCCCCCCCCACCACCACCCTCGGGTGCTTTTCCATGTCCTGGCCTCGTATGAAGGAAAGTTCATTCTTTATACCAATGACAGCCTCCAGCTCTTAACCTTGCTCTGCATGGAGACAATAAGAAGGATTCAACAGGTGAACACCTTGTACTGCTTTAAAATCCTTCCTCTTTGGTATGCATTACTGCCCCCCCCCCACCCTCAACCGCCCCCCCCCCTTACCCCTTACCCCTCCCAGGTGAGCCACTGAAGGGAGTAAAAGTGTTTAAAGAAGAGTGAAAGGGAAGTTTGACACATCCAGCGGTCTTCATGTCTCTACAGAGTCACATTTAAATCACAGTTTAAAATGTATAATCATAAAAAAATGACAATACTTGTTCAAGATTAGAACATTTTCATGCATGTAGTAGTTTAATTCTGTAAAATTACATTATTAAAATACAAAAATAGAATAAAAAGGCACTTATAATATGAAATAAGTGTAAAACTGTAATTATTAGCAGTCGTCTATTGTATAATATGTTATATTAAGGCAAGCTAAATGGCATTATAATAAAGGCATAGACATATATCAGATATGTATGTGTATGGATAATGAATATTTTATTATTATAATTACACACATACTTAAATATATACATATATTTTTTTTATTAGTACAATTTTTGAGTATTTTTAGTGATAAGTTTTTTCCATTGGATAGTTAGAGATGTGTTTCTATGTGATGTTATATGTGGATGTAGCTTCTTTATACCAGGCAATATTACTTTGAATCAATATCTATCTATCTATCTATCTGTCTATCTATCTATCTATCTATCTATCTATCTAGCTATCTATCTATCTACAAATATTTATATATAACAATTATCTCTATAAAGTATTATTATAACTGTATATTTGAATGAGGCTTGCTGTGATTTTATTGTTGTGAGTTAGACTTACTCTCCACTCCACACTCTCTTTTTTTTAACCTGAATAATATAATTACATTTTAATTCAAATTAAAACAAATATATAAATTCAAAATTACCCCCCCCCCCCCCAAAAAAAATAAACAGGTTAAACTGTGTAAATCTGAATGATATGACACTTTTAAAAAAATTATGGTTTTATTTTGAAATTCAGCAGTAATTGAATTTGATCCAACTTGAAAATGTTGAATTAAACTAAGTAGATGACTTCAAACAGAAAGTGACTGCAAAGTGAAATTTAACTGTTACGCCAAAATAAAATAAAAATAAAAAACAATAAAATAAAATAAAGTGGATAGTGGAAAGTGGATAAATTATGACTGTGCATAAACACACTGCTTATATTAAAATCTCTATTCATCTTATTTTGAAATCTAAATCATCACTTTTATCAAATGTCAGAAAGTGCAGATTAAAGTGAAAGTGCAATTACTAATGACAAGGTTTTATTTTGAAATTCAGCATTAATTGAATTTGATCCAACTTGAATTAAACTAAGTAAATGACTTCAAACTGAAAGCGACTGCAAAGTGAAATTTAACTGTTACCGCCAAAATAAAATAAAATAAAAGGAAGTAGATAAATTGTGACTGTGCATAAACACACTGCCTATATTCAAATCTGTATTCATATTATTTTGAAATCTAAATCATCACTTTTATCCAATGTCAGAAAGTGCAGACACCCCCTCCATCATGGATTACTAATGACAAGGTTTTATTTTGAAAATCAGCATTAATTGAATTAAACGAGTAAATGACTTCAAACAGAAAGTGACTGCAAATTGAAATTTAACTGCTACCGCCAAAATAAAATACAAAAATACAAAAAAAATAAAATAAAATAAAAATAAGTGGATAAATTATGACTACTTATATTTAAATCTGTATTCATATTATTTTGAAATCTAAATCATAACTTTTATCCAATGTCAGAAAGTGCAGACACCCCCTCCATCATGGATTACTAATGACAAGGTTTTATTTTGAAATTCAGCATTAATTGAATTTGAATTAAACTAAGTAAATGACTTCAAACAGAAAGTGACTGCAAAGTGAAATTTAACTGTTACCGCCAAAATAAAATAAAATAAAAATAATAATAATAAAAATAAGTGGATAAATTATGACTGCTTATATTTAAATCTGTATTCATATTATTTTGAAATCTAAAAAATCACTTTTATCAAACCAAATGTGTTAAAAAATGTCAGAAAGTGCAGACGCCCCCTCATTGCCCCCCTCCCCCCTCTTTCCCTCCCTCCATCATGGATTACTAATGACAAGGTCAATTAGTATGACTGATAGTGTGATCGGATGTGTGTGTGTATGTGTGTGTGTGTGTGGGGGGGGGGGGGGGCCGCCTTTGTGGAGGTGCACGCTGCTGCAGAGTGCGGAGTCCGGCTAGCGTCGAGTCCCATCGGCGCCGACTCTGTACGGTAGACGGCACACTCGCTCCACATTAGATCAGCGCGGACCCTTAATGGCCGCTCTCGCAAAAAAAAAAACTGACACAACTGTGGCAGTGTGTGGGCTTTACAGACGAGCTGACCGAGCACTCACCTCTCTCTCTCTCTCTCTCTCTCTCTCTCTCTCTCTCTCTCTCTAAACACTTTTATTTATTTATTTATTTATTTATTTATTTCCCGCTCCTCGGACTCGGATTAAAGCGCTTTTGTATTTGGAGGGGCGGCTAACCTACATAACAGCTTGGTAGCTTGGTAGCAAAGAAGGGGGCGAGCTCGGGGGCCGCCGAAAAGAGAAAAAAAAAAAAAAAAAAAAACTCCTTCTTCCTTCTTGATACAGATACGATGAGGGGCTGCTTAGAAAATGAAGACAATGAGCTGCTCAATCAGTCCCCATTGCTTCAGATCATTACTGAAATATCACACAGAAACCTTGATTAAGCTGTATTGAGTTTGGCCACTGAAGCACATTATGCTATATTCAATAACTTGGCGGACTAATCAAAACTAATTTACTTCCATATCATAAGTGGGGGAGGGGGGGGCGGGAGGGGTTGTGGGAACGGGGGGTCATGGTTCTTTCTCCCCCTGGGTTTATTTATAGTTTATAGTCAGTGATCAGTTGGTTTTAACCCTTTCTTATGCATTTAATTGCTTATAAATGTCATTATATTCAACTTATAATGTGTATTTATATGATTTTTTAAAAGATGCAATGCCAGTTGGGTTTATTTATAAGAGGATTATATGTTACAGTAGTTTATAAATTAATATTTTCCTCTATGGATTACACATTTCTATTTTTATAAGTCAGAGTTTGAGTATTTTTGGCTCTTTTTTTAAAGCTTCATGATTAAAGTGATTAAAGTATAGTGCTGCTTTAAAAATGTAGTTTCAGTTTCAGTTCAGTTGAATTCATTGATGATGTTTTTTGGGTTTTTTTAACATGAGAAATCAAATGAAAGTTGTGCAGAAGTGTGAATATACTTTATCTACAGGTGTATGTTAATAGATATTTGAATTATTTTATGGGCATTTGTGCAGAAACAGTTATTTAGATTATTGCAGAAATGTTTATTTGCACGTAAGTCAGTTTACAGGATGTGCAGCACACGAGTCACTCATAACTTAATAACTTGTTTCTACTATTATATATTTATTAAAATACTTTATGTGCATTTGTGTGAACTTAAAAATATGTCAATATATAAACCGTTACTAAGATTGTTGCAGAAATGTTTATTTGCGCTTATGTCTGTTTGCAGGATGTGCAGCACGAGTCACTCATAACTTCTTTTTTCTGCTTTTATATTATATTATATATTTATTAAAATGTTATTATAATAATACATTTATTGGTTTTTAAGAGGACACCGGCTGTCCAGCTCAAGCAGAATGTAATATATGTTTCATTTAATCACTTGTTTAACATAAGATAAGATAAGATAAGATAAGATCAGATAAATGTATGTGCTGTATCTTTATTAATCTCTCTTGGGATTAATTAAAATTGACATAAAAGTAAAGTGTAAAAAAGTAGCAACGTAAAAATGAAAGTTATCAAATAAATCAAATCAAATAAAAAGATGAAAGTGAAATATTACATACAATAAACAATCTGTGTAAATAATTATGTATCTTTTTTATATATAGTAATATATAGTTATATATATATATTTCTCTATAAAAAAAACTATATATTGTATTTTTATGTATTTATGTTATAATAACTAAAATTACTGTAGCATGATTATAATATATAACAGTATAAAACATTTAAAGGGTTCATCATACATAATATTTTTAATAATCAGGTACATTTTATATATAATAGTTTACTTAATGCAAAATTATGAATGAATATTTATAAAGTATTGTAGTATAATTATCTTATTTTAATATATAACAGTATAAAACCTTTAAAGGGTTCATTATTAATAATATTTTTAATAATCAGGTACATTTTATATATAATAGTTTACTTAATGCAAAATTATGAATGAGTATTTATAAAGTATTGTAGTATAATTATCTTATTTTAATATATAACAGTATAAAACCTTTAAAGGGTTCATTATTAATAATATTTTTAATAATCAGGTACATTTAACTAATAGTTTATTTATTGGGATATTGTGAATGAGTATTTATAAAGTATTGTAGTATAATTATCTTATTATAAAAAAATAACAGTATAAAACCTTTAAAGGGTTCATTTTGTTTACTTAAAGGAACATTTTGAATAATTTTGAAGTATTTCCACAGCGTAGTGATACTTTAACAAACACACACACACACACACACACACACACACACACACACACACACATGCACACACACACACACACATGCACACACACACACACACACACACACACAGGTTGACCTCTCAGACAGAATATGGAGCATGAAGCGGAGCTGAGGACAATCACTCACTGAATAAATAACTTCTCAATTCAATCAGACAGCTTTAACCGAGTGAAAAGCTGCACATGATCGTATCCTGACAACACGTCGTGGCCTGGTTTACTTATTGCTGCTTTGACGACATTAAAGGGGTGAAAAGGTTCCTGGTTCAGAGGCAGGCTGGCGAGCAGGCGGGCGGGCGGGGGGCTTCGGCGGCGGCGGCGGTGGCCTCGGAGGTATTACGCCTTTAATGCTCTCACGGGAGATGAAAAACGGCGAAGGGAATAAAGACACACAAGATAGACAAGCACACACACACACACACACACACACACACACACACACACACACACACACACACATACACACACACACACACACACACACATACACACACACACACACACACATACACACACACACTGTCCTGCTCACTCTTTACATGATCTTACTTTAGAAGATGGGGGTGGGGTCGGTGGGGGGGGGGGGTTGGAAATTGGTCTGGAAAGAAAATAGTCCCTTGTGAGGAATCTGTTGCATCTAATGTAGGACTGTGTGTTCTGATTGATGAGACTGATGTACTGATGTGAACCTCGGGACTCGTTCATTCACTGCAGCGAAGAGGAAAAAAAGAAAAAGCAGATTTACTCTTTTAGATATTTCAATAACTGGGTGTGTGTGTGTGTGTGTGTGTGTGTGTGTGTGTGTGTTTGTGGAGGAGTGTGTGGAATGGAGGAAGTGGTTGAAGAGGCATAAACAACACAAACATGGAATTTAACCCTCCTTCTGTTGTCCTCAGGTCAAGGAAGGACAGAAGAAGGAAGGAAAGGACAGAAGGAAGGAAAGGAGTAAGGAGGGAGGGAGGGAGGGAGGAAGGAAAGGAGGAAGGAAGGAAGGAAAGGAGTAAGGATCAAAAGAGGAAAGAATTCAGGGGAGAAGGAAGGAAGGAAAGAAGGAAGGAAGGAAGGAAGGAAAGAAAAGAATAAGGAGAGAGGGATGGATGGAGGGAGGGAGGAAAGGGCGAAGGAAGGAAGGAAGGAAGGAAAGGAAGGGAGTAAGGAGGGAGGGAGGGAGGAAAGGGCGAAGGAAGGAGGGAAGGAGGGAGGGAGGGAGGAAAGGACGAAGGAAGGAAGGAAAGGAGTAAGGAGCGAGAAGGAAGGAAGGAAGGGAGGACAGAAGGAAAGGAGTAAGGATGAAAAGAGGAAGGAATTAAGGAGAGAAGGAAGGAAGGAAGGGAGGACAGAAGGAAGGAAGGAAAGGAATAAGGAGTGAGGGAGGGAGGAAAGGAGGAAGGAAGGAAAGGGGTAAGGAGTAAGGAGGGAGGGAGGGAGGGAGGAAAGGAGGAAGGAAGGAAAGGAGTAAGGATGAAAAGAGGAAGGAGTTTAGGAGAGAAGGAAGGAAGGAAGGAAGGAAGGAGAGATGGAGGGAGGGAGGGAGGGAGGGAGGAAGGAAGGAAGGAAGGACGGAAAGGAGTAAGGAGGGAGAGAGGGAAGAAAAGGCGAAGGAAGGAAGGGTGGAAGGAGGAAGGAGCAAAGAAGGAAAGGAGGAAGGATGAAAAGAGGAAGGAATTTAGGAGAGAAGGAAGGAAGGAAGGAAGGAATTTAGGAGAGAAGGAAGGAAAGAAAGGAATAAGGGGGGAGGGAGGGAGGAAAGGAGGAAGGAAGGAAGGAAGGGTGGAAGGAAGGAAGAAAGGGAAATTTAAAGAAAGAGAGAAGAAAATAGGGAAGGAAAGAAGGAACAGTGAAAAGAGAGACGGGGTCAAAGGTTAATGAACCACAATGAGACGATGAGAGAAATCAATGAAGTATGAGAAAAGCACTTGAACGCCTCATGACAACCTTCATCTCAACAGGTACTCCGAGGATGAGGAAGACTTCGGAGGGTAAAACAACCTTCATCATGGCCGACACTGTAGATCCAGTGCTGCAGCGGCGGCGGTGGCGGCGGCCATGTTGAACTCCAGATGAACTCACCCTGGCTTGTATCTGTGGGAGCCGAGCAGATCACGACGTGCCATTGGACGAAGAGCCAAAGAGGCCAGAGCTCCATATTTGGTGGGAGATTACTGCTGGAGCCAGGTTTGAGGGTTTGAGGGTTTGACCCACTCGGAGAAAAGGAAAAAAAAAAAAAAAAAAGTGGCTGCCATCATCGCTGCTGCCATCGCTGCTCTGCCCCCCATGTGTGAGAATAACCTAATCGCTCCGCAGGCTTTTTAATTATCTCATAATATCTGGTGTGTCTCGCCGCCAGAGTCTGGGACATGAAAGGCGGAGGAACAGGAGGATTCTGGACCCGACTCCACTCTTTTTTTTCTTCCTTTTTAAAAAAAAACAACTATTAATTGTGTATAATTATGTATTTTTGAGTCATGTGAGAAAATGTGAGATTCTGACTTTAATAAATGACAGATACAGAAAATATTAAATTCTCTTCTTAGTCTTAAATATCAAATAATAAAAAATAAGATTAAATAATAAAATGTAATATATATATAAAGAAGATATTATAATGATATGAAGTGACTTGTATAATACTGTAAGGCTGCAGGTGCACTCATGTAATTGTATAAATGTATAATTTGCATGTTTAAATTATGACCTAACCTTTTTCATAATGTTAAATAAATTATAATAATAATAAATAATGATAATAATGCCCCTGTTGTTGTTGGTGTTTTTATTATGTGCATTATATGAATATTATATTTATCCTTCATAAATTATTACATTCAAGAAAATAAAGTCAACATTTGTACTTTTATATTACTATATATTATAATATATTGCATTACTATTTTTTATTCATTCTTCATAAATAGTTATATTATATAAAATAAAAAATTTGGACCTCCATATTACTACTTTCATAATTTATTTATAGTCATATTTCGTATTTAATATTTTAGGCTTTTAGAGAGCTTACACACATTTTTATGAATTGTAGATTTAAATATAGTTTATATATAAAAGTAAAAAGTAAAAGTACATTTAAGTAATTATGACTTAATTACTGTATTTATTTATTTTATTTATGTGACCTACACACACACACACACACACACACACTGGGACTTGTGCAATATATATATGCTACTACTGCTGCAATTCATTATTTATACATCCATCTATTTATTTATCTGTAATACACACAAACACACACACACACATATATACATATATATTTGTATATGCATTATATATATATGTGTAATATTATTTATTTATTTTCATGTATGCTGCTGGGAGGGGAATGATAAATGAAGTGATGTTGTATTTTATCTGAAATGACAAGTAGTATCCTTTTATCTATCTATCTATCTATCTATATTTTATTTAATATTACTAATAATAATAATAATAATAATAATAATTCCTCATAGTATTATTATTATTAGTAGTAGTAGTATTAGTAGTAGTAGTATTACATTATAATTATATATCATTACATACATTAGCAGCAGTGTGGTTTGATGGATATTAAATAAAAAGTAATAAATATATAAAATAATATTATATATATTTATATAATATACTACTACTACTACTACAACAACTAATAATAATAATAATAACTCATAGTACTATTATTATAATTATTATTATTATTAGGAGTAGTTGTAGGAGTAGTAGAATAAATAATAATTATATATAAAAATTAAAAATAAAATAATATTATATATATTTATGCTGAGCTTGAATATTTGATATCATTAACATATAATAATAATAATAATAATAATAATAATAATAATAAAATTTAATTTGTATTGCATTTTACATTTCAATAATCTCAAAGTGCTACAGAGCAGAAAATAAAATTAAAATTAAAAATTAAAATAAAAGGTTAAAAGAGAAAAAGATAAGTTTTTAGGTCTCTTTTAAACACATCTGCAGTCAATCATATATGGAAAAAAATATAATAAAAAATAATATTATATATATTTATAATGAACTTGTATATTTGATATAATTAACATATATTGATGCCATAATTTAAAAAAGATATATTTATTAGTATAACATGAACTGAATGCATTAGGTTAGACGTACTGTATAAGCAAGCTAACGTAAATCAAATATATATTATAGATTATAAATTGATGTTTGGTTGTTTGAGGACAGAAGTTATTTTAGGTCACGGTGGCCTCGGATTCACCCCGCTAACGCTAACCACGCTAACGCTAACCCGCTAGCTTGTTCTGGATTAAAAAAACAACCAAAACAATTTATCCTAAAAACCTCGTGACCTCAGACTCGATGCAGATGCAGATTTTTTCGTGGGGCGAGGGAAGCGATGATGATGATGATGTCGGCGATGATGATGATGATGAAGATGATGCGTTGGAGGGCGGGAACAGTAGCGGATGTAGCTCAGCTCGGCTCGGCTCGGCTCAGCTTCCCCTCCTCCTGCCACACTAACCTTTACTTGAACTTACGATGTGTTTGTCCCACGGGCCTTTTCCTCACCCTCAAACTGTCACATGCTTTTTTGATCGTTGGTGCCCCCCCCCCCCCTCACTCCCCCTCCTCCCCCCCTTGGCCCCCCCCTTCCATCGCAGCCGCTCAGCCTCCCTATGATAACGTTAGCATTTGGGGAATGGACACAGTGAATCCTTTCTTTACTCTCTTCAATGCTTTCCCTTTTTAGCTCGGAGCTAAAGAATCTGAGATCTGAGAGTACAGAACATTTTTAAGTGGTTTGCACCATTTTTGGTTGTTTTTTTTTTAAACGTAAGAAATACAGAGATACATTATTGGAAAAAGGGAACATGCTTTAATTTTGTTTTCATCCACTTCTCTCATGATACTGTTTTTTAAAAGCACTTTTTTTATTTATAGTATTTTTCCATGTTACAGAGCAATTAACAATAATTAAACCTTGCCCACCCGCCACTCACAAAGCCAAAATATATATATAAATAAATTAAATTAAATTAAAAAATAGAAATATGCACACTCACAAACATATAGATGCACTCATACACTAAAATAATATATATATACACATACACATGCACTCATACACCCACATTAAAAGAAAAGATAGTGTAATTTATAGCATGTATGACTCTATTTAAGTATAATTTTATATAAAAAGCATGATAGAAACACCATTAATCCAGTTATTCATGTCATAAGTGTAAATATTGTTATATTAGAGATGTAAAATAAGTTCTCAACTAATTCTATGAAAGTTACATCATTGAAAAAAGTCTTTATATTTATAAGTGTTGCCTATTTTTCCAAGTTACAGAACAAATAACAATAATTGACAAAGCCTCATGAAGCCAAAAGAGATATATAAATACATTAAATTAAATTAAATATATATATATAGATGCACTCATACACAATTATAGCATGTAATGACTCCATTTAAGTATAATATTATATAAAAAGCATGATAGGAACACCATTAATCCAGTTATTCATATCATAAGTGTAATTATTGTTATATTAGAGAGATGTCAAGTGGAAAAATAACTTCTAAACTAATTCTATGAAAGTTATATTATTGAAAAAAGTCTTTATATTTCTTTAGTTTTCTAAGTTTTGCCTATTTTTCCAACTTACAGAACAATTAACACTAATTAACAAAGCCTCACAAAGCCAAAAGAGCTCTATAAATGAATTAAATTAAATTAATTATATATATATAGACGCACTCATACACTAAAATAATATATGTACATGCACTCATACATAATTTATAGCATGTATAGACTCTATTTAAGTATAATATTATATAAAAAGCATGATAGAAACACCATTAATCCAGTTATTCATGTCATAAGTGTAATTATTGTGATATTAGAGAGATGTCAAGTGGAAAAATAAGTCCTCAACTAATTATATAAAAGTTATATTATTAAAAAAGTCTTCATATTTATACGTTTTGCCTATTTTTCCAACTTACAGAACAATTAACAATAATTAACAAAGCCTCACAAAGCCAAAAGAGCTATATAAATGAATTAAATTAAATTAAATATATACATATAGACGCACTCATACATAATTTATAGCATGTATAGACTCTATTTAAGTATAATATTATATAAAAAGCATGATAGAAACACCATTAATCCAGTTATTCATGTCATAAGTGTAATTATTATTATATTAGAGAGATGTCAAGTGGAAAAAATAAGTTCTTTAACTAATTCTGAATAAATTCTCTCATTCAACTTTTTTCCATTTAATTCTTAAATGTTGGTGAAAAGCAAATTGAGAGAGATGTGACTTGTGTTTCTCGGACTGTCTCTACTGTATGTCAGACTGATTTCCGGCTCAGACTTGTGATCCAGTGTCACCCACACTCACCCAGTCACATCTGAAATTGAACTTGCGCCCCCGAGTACAGTCGAGTTAGTGTCTTCAGCTGTGTGACTTGTGCGGAGCGAGCTGCACCGTCGGACCTCGGCCAGAGTCTGATGGTGGCGCTATGACCTCACAATCGGTTTCGGCCACCCCACCCTCCCCCCTCCCCCCACCCTCCACCCCCCCCCCCTCCTCCTCTGCTCTCCCTGATTGGGCCTTTTAGGTCTATTTCTATTAAGCGGGGTTTAGCACGAGGCAACAGCTGGCACAAGTTTATAGAGGGAGAAAAGAGAGAGGAGGAGGAGGGGGGTAAAAGGGGCAGTGGAGTGGAGGGGGTTAGAGAGGCAGAGGCAGTTTTTCCCCTTCGTTTTTTTTTTTTTTTTTTTCAGTTAATCCCAACATGCTGACCCTTGAACGAAGCCTACAGGCACAGTTGTGGCCGACGGCGAGGATTGAGGAGAAGAAATTACAGCGGTGGAGTGAGTGGGATAAAGCTTCCTAAAGCTTCCACAACTGGTCACTCTGCTACACCCAAGCCTCTTTCTGTGATAGGTGGCAGAAAAGTCATCTTAAAAAAACCCTATTTTCTCTCGTCTTTCTCTTTTTCTATCCATGGATTGACACACATGTGGATATAATGTCGAAATTTAAACAGGAATATGTCATGTTGATTATAAAGGTAATTAAATAATGAGCTATATTGTAACATGGAATTATAATTAGACACTTCCCATGAAATAAAATATAATAAATGTGATCATATTTCAAAATAAAAGGATAATAAATGGCTCTTATGTCTTAATGTGTTTCTACTATATTCACTACATTGTAAATTAATGACACACCTTTACATTTATAATTAACTATAGCTTTAACTTTAAATCTCTGCTTCAAATTTTATGATTTTTTGATTCTTTGCTCTCAATTCATAATTTATATTTTTGTAGCATCGCTCCACATTCACAACTTACCCAACAGAATACTGTACAGTGAGATGTGACGTGACTTAAAGTACAATTTCTACCAAATTCAGCCACTACAAAACATTTAACATTCAGCTCATGTGCTGAAGTGTCAAAGTCTTAAAACTAAACTGAAAAACTCCAAAATTGAAACTTTACTCCACTTTAAAAAAATGTGTTTTTGGGGGGTTTTATTCCTTCATTTCACTGTGTGTTTCAAAATAAAAGCATATAATATTTTGTTAAATGGACAATATTTTCAGGTTCATAAGCAGTAGATGTCATTTTCTGGTTTTTTAATGAGGTAATTGAATGTTTTTTTGTGTGTGTGGAAGTATATTTTTTACCGTATGTGCTTTCCAGATTCAGCCAGTACCAACATTAAACAAACATTTGTCTCACAAGTCTAAAAAATGATGAATTAAACTTCAAGATTAAAGCTTCACTCCACTCAAAAATGTGTTTTCGGTTATTATTCATTCACTTCACTGTGAGAATGAAGCATTTACAGTGTTTGACAGTAGAAGGCTGTTTCCACATTCATCTTTAATCTCCTAAAAGTAATAGTTTAAGACATGTATGTTACACCACAACAAATGGACTTCACAATAAAAGCATGTAATATATTGTGTCCAAAATTGCATAAACAATATTTGGGATATTTCAGTAAATGTAATTTTCTGATTTTTTAATGAGGTAATTGAATGTTTCTGTGTGTGTGGAAGTACAGTTTTTTCTTTATGTGCTTTCCAGATTCAGCCAGTACCAACATTAAACAAACATTTGTCTCACATGTCTAAAAAATGACAAATTAAAATTCAAGATTAAAGCTTCACTCCACTCAAAAATGTGTTTTCGGTTATTATTCCTTCATGTACAGAGTTTGACAGTAGAAAGCTGTTTCCACATTCATCTTAAACCTCCTAAAAGTAATAGTTTAAAACTTGTATGTTACACCACAATGAGTGTCGTAAGAAAATGGATTTCACAATAAAAGCACGTAATATATTGTGTCAAAAGTAAGATTAACAGTATTTGTGATATGTCACTAAATGCCATTTTCTGAATTTTAAATGAGGTATTTAATGTTTTTTGTGTGTGGAAAAGAGAAATCAGACATAAACTATTACTCAAAGCTGTATTTTTATATATATCTCCAAACACTTACAGTAAAGCCTCTTTAACTTTTACTTCAGCAGGAATATTTAATGCACACGTTTCATAAAAAACATATCAGTGTAACTTCACTGTGTAGAATGAAGCATGTAGAGTTTGACAGTAGAAGGCTGTTTCCACATTCATCTTAAATCTCCTAAAAGTAATAGTTTAATTCACTTGTATGTTACACCACAATAAATGGATTTCACAATAAAAGCACGTAATATATTGTGTCCAAAGTTGGATAAACAATATTTCAGTAAATGTCATTTTCTGAATTTTTTAAATGAGGTATTTAATGTTTTTTTGTGTGTGGAAAAGAGAAATCAGACATAAACTATTACTCAAAGCTGTATTTTTATATATATCTCCAAACAATTACATTAAAGCCTCTTTAACTTTTACTTTAGCAGGAATATTTAATGCACATGTTTCATAAAAAACATGTCACGGTAACTTCACTGTGAGAATGAAGCATGTAGAGTTTGACAGTAGAAGGCTTGTTTCCACATTCATCTTAAATCTCCTAAAAGTAACAGTTTAATTCACTTGTATGTTACACCACAAAAAAATGGATTTCACAATAAAAGCACGTAATATATTGTGTCCAAAGTTGCATAAACAATATTTCAGTAAATGTCATTTTCTGAATTTTAAATGAGGTATTTAATGTTTTTTGTGTGTGGAAAAGAGAAATCAGACATAAATTATTACTCAAAGCTATATTTTTATATATATCTCCAAACAATTACAGTAAAGCCTCTTTAACTTTTACTTTAGCAGGAATATTTAATGCACATGTTTCATAAAACACATGTCACGGTAACACTTCTCAGCTCTGTGAGAAGAATAAAAAACAAAGTGCCGTGTGTTAACCCCTTTTTTGGATTCAATAAATCAAATTTACAATTCATTAACAACACAAATGTGAGATAATGTTACGACGTCAGTTTGATAAATGACTCCTCTTGTCTGATCTGCCAGAGACAAATTTCACAGGAATTCAGCAGCGTTGGTTGGCGCAGCTCTGAGCTCTGGGCACGGCACGTGAAACATGATAGACAGTAGACTGCACATGTATAAATCTACATAAACATTCTCGATCCGGGCGTCATGTGCCTGCAGGCTTTATGACTGACAGTCTGGAGCTGTGCAGGAGGTGTAAATTAGGACGAGAGAGAGGGGGGGGGGGGGGGAGAAAGAAAAAAGGTTGGTTGCTTGGAGAGTTTTTGAAAGTAAAGAAAACATAAAAAGATAAATGGAGCAAAAGTTTCAAGCCAAAAAAAAAAAAAAAAAAGAGGAGTCAAAGTTCTTTATTGTTTTAATAATGTAAAAATCTTCAGACTTTTTTTTTACAGGGTGAGAAATATTTTAACTTTGACTACATGTGACATTTTAAAAGTAGGTCATTTTCACTACATTTGTAAGTAATTATAATTAAATAAGTATAATTATGTGCTATACTGCTTTGTATGTGTATATCAGCATCAGACTCTATTGAGGACAGAACACTGCACTACTCACTTTACCTCTATTTAACTTATTGTGTCGATAGTTTTATTAAACATGTTCTTTATTTAATCATATTTCTACTTATTTATTTTTTATACTACATCACCAGGACCTGAGTACAGTATATTGTTTTCTTCCATGCATCTCTGTGGCTAAAAAATCCATGAATCCTTGTATTAATGATGATTTATAGTTTTTTTATTTTAATATTATTTCTATACCCTCCTCTCTCTTATTTTGTTAACCTGCCCTGGGACTACACATGTTAACTGAGAGTAGTTGTTGCCAAGGTAACAGCTAATGGGGATCCAAATAAACTAAACTGTCAAATAGTCCTTAAATAAATAAAAAATAAATGAAGTAATTCCTGCAATTTTTATTTTAATATTATTTCTATACCCTCCTCTCTCTTATTTTGTTAACCTGCCCTGAGACTCAGACACATGTTAACTGATGTGTACCTATTCAGATTAGCATACTCTGTCTCACACTAACTATGCAATCTTCATTCTAGTTAATTTATTGTACTAATGAACTTTGTAGTCACATTTATATTTATTCTTTATCTTTGCACTAAATATCACCTGATTTATATAGTTTGATGTACTGTTGTTGTGTTATATGTGCCTTGTATGTGTGTCCTTGAGTGCTTTGAAAGGCACCTTAACCCTTTCATGCATGAATTATGATAACCTCAGTCAAGATTTTTCTCCTAATATTTTTCATTTCTCTCTTTATGCATGAAAAAAACATATTTGAACTTCATTTTCTCGTTCACCAAATGATATACTATGATATTATAATAACATAAATCAACTGATCTATGACCAAAAACATTACTGCAGGTTTAGTGGTGATGTATGGGATGTATGGGATGATGCACTATAGTGTCCACTGTGGAGGCTAAAGTGTAACTATGCCATCAAAATCCTTTTATTCATAAGAAAACAGCTTTTGAATAGCTGTCCACTGTAGTGACGACTATGCGTGGAAGGCACTTTTAAATAAAATGCATTATTATTATTATTATTAGTATTACTATCCCTGCCAAATAAACCTTAACCCTTTATAGGACACTCATTGAAAGGAAAGGAGGAAGGAAGGAAGGAAGGAAGGAAGGAAGGAAGGGAGGAAGGAAAGGAAGCAAGGACGGAGGAAAGAAGGAAGGAAGGAAGGAAGGTAGGGGGGAGGAAAGAAAGAGAGAAGGAGGGAGGGAGGAACGGAAGAAAGAAGGAAGGAAGGAAGAAGAAAGGGGGATGGCGGAAGGAAAGAAGGAAGGAAGGAGAGAAGGAGGGAGGTGGGAGGACAGATGGAAGGAAGGCAGGACGGAGGAAATAAGGAACGAGGGAGGAAGAAAGGAAAAGAGGAAGGGAAGAAAGAAGGCAGGAAGGAAGGAAAGGAAGGAAAGAAGGAAGGAAGGAAGGATATTTTGGGATATTTACAGAAGTTACCAAATATAATTATTTGCCCAATAAAGGGTTAAATAAATTTTAAAAAGCTGACAGAAAATGAAGTCATTCCTGCTCAATTTCTCCTAAAAACAACTCACATTTCAGTTCCTAAGCTTACAAAAATCTGCTCTGTGTTTTACAGTGTAAATAAAAAACAAATAAATAAAAAAGAACATGTGCTACTTCAGTTGTCCAAATGCATCCACTACTCCTTTCCCCGGTTACATTTGTCCACACATGAATAATAAAACAGTGCAATCAGACAAATGGAACGATTCTTTTAGGAGCATTTCTACGATTGTATTTTTAGCCGTAGCTTTTATTCTCCCACACACACACACACACACACACACACACACACACACACACACACACACACACACACACACACACACATCACTCTCTCCATAGGAGACGAGCACTGTCGGCAGCTATTAGGGCCAACTTGTATAGCTTTTTGAGATTACATCTGTATACCTTCTATTTCCAACACATGTACTTCTCACTACAGGCAGAGAGAGATGCTTTTTTCCCCCTCTCTCTCTCTCTCTCTCTCTCTCTCTCTCTCTCTCTCTCTCTCTCTCTCTCTGCCAACGCTGTGTATTTTTCCATCTGTTTCTTTTATTCCAGATCTTTGAATCCAGTCACTCGGATGGCAGATGGAGGCATCACAACAGACTCGATATTAATACTTAATACGGTGAAACATCGCTCATGCATCCTTTTAAACGGTTCAAAAGACATTAAAATGGGGTGATTTTCGTTTTGGTAGTACTTTGAACTCAGACCGAAGCCATGAATAGAATATTTCTGTACATTTATTTTTTGCTCTTTACACATGCTCTGCTGACTGACCTCCTATTTCTTTTATTTAACACATGCTCTCTTCTGCTCGCAAAATATTCATCATCTATCACATCAAAGAAACATAACATTTGTACATAAACCACAGTTGAATTGGGGGGGAAAAAAATAGAAAAAATGCTCAAAATAGCCAAAAGATTGTAAAGCCAATCAATCGTGGTTCTCTCTCCGCTCCAACAAATGTCTCTGTGATGGAAAATCATCAAAGTTGTCCCAGTGGCCTCATGGGCCTTGTCTCCGCTGGAACTTGTCAATCAAGTCTGTGAATAAACACCAGGACAGTCTAACTGGAGTAACTGGGACACATCACTTTAACCCAGTAGTATTTGTATCATGGGAATGTGACAGCTCTGTGGAAACTGTATCGGAGGAAAAAATAAAAAAATAAAAAAATCAGCTTTGATCATCTGCAAGCGTTGAGCTCTGGGAATGACCAGTAGGGATGCTGTTGTCTGCAAATTCAAGCCTGCACACACACACACATACATAGGCACACACACATAGGCACACACACACACACAGTACCTTTAATCTCTTTTTATTCTTATCCAGTCCAGTCCTATTAGCTGCAATATAGGGGAAAAAAAGCTCAGAGGGGGACAAACTGCACTCCCGTGGACTCTAGGCTCTGTTAAGCACTCTGGAAAAACTCATCTTTTTTAGCCTCTGTCTACCTCTCTCTGTGCCTCTCTTCAGTCCGAGGCCCCATAATGCCACATCAATACCGCAGTAGGGAGGAGTCACCACACTAATGTAAACACACAGGTCGACCTTGTCTCGCTCCCCGTGGCCGACGCTGGAGAAGGAGAAAAAAAAAAAGTTGTCACAAAGAAAAAAAGGGGGGATGAAAAAGGTGAGTCATGTCATCCCGATTAGATTTAGTAAAAGAGATGGAGAGGAGAAGAAAATAACAGTGGAGGAAAGGCAGTTTAAAGAGGATTGCTGGATGCTGTGCAGATGTCAGTGAAATGGCAGCATGGGCATAAGTCAGGCATTAAGAATGGCCACCCTCTGAATGGCTCCTGTATATTTTTTGGGGGCCTGTGAGAGACCCACGCATGGGCCAGCGGGTAGCCGGGTGTGCCTCTCAACCCCCTTAATCCTCCAAACTGGGACTGAGTGGGAAAGGCAGGAGGAATTGAATTTTTCACAGTTGTTACTATGGCGGTGGGAACCTGCTGATGTTCTTTCTACGAATCATAAACTATTCAACCGGGGCGCCGCTACCGTTTGACACTTACTTTTTTTTTTCCTCTCCCCCCCTCTTGTGTACTTTTAGCCCCGATTGAAAGACTTGCTATTTTTTTTTTTTGGACAAAGAGTACAGCAAAAAAGGTCTCCAACTGTGACTTGCTAACCCTCCCTTTTCAAATGTCGAACCGTCACTTGGGGGAACGGTCACCCCTCGAGATTTAAGGCGCAGTATTATCATGATAGCTTGCCAAAAGATTAGATTTTCTGTAGGTGAACAAAATCCTCTAGACTTTAAATGACAAAATAGTTTTTCATTGCCTTCAAAAAAAAAAAAAGATCCACATGAGCTTTTTTTTAATTATCTGACACCCTCATAGTTCAGATCGGGGTTACAGTAGGAGTCAAAAACTCTTCTGGTTAAAGCTGCAGTGTCACCTTTTTGGCCACTTGGGGGCAGCAGACCACGCTGAAAACACATCATTGACATATTATTTCATTGCCTTCCAAAAAAAAGATCCACATGAGCTTTTTTTTAATTATCTGACACTCTCATAGTTCAAGATTAGGGTTAGGAGTCAAAAGCCCTTCTAGTTAAAGCTGCAGTTATCACTTTTTGGCCACTTGGGGGCAGTAGACCACGCTTAAAACACATTATTGACACATTATTTCATTGCCTTCCAAAAAAAAGATCCACATGAGCTTTTTTTTAATTATCTGACACCCTCATAGTTCAGATCGGGGTTACAGTAGGAGTCAAAAACTCTTCTGGTTAAAGCTGCAGTAATCACGTTTTGGCCACTTGGGGGCAGTAGACCACGCTGAAAACACATCATTGACATATTATTTCATTGCCTTCCAAAAAAAAGATCCACATGAGCTTTTTTTTAATCATGTGACACCCTCATAGTTCAGATCAGGGTTACAGTAGGAGTCAAAAACTCTTCTAGTTAAAGCTGCAGTTATCACGTTTTGGCCACTTGGGGGCAGTAGACCACGCTAAAAACACATCATTGACATATTATTTCATTGCCTTCCGAAAAAAAGATCCACAAGCTTTTTTTAAAAATTATCTGACACCCTCATAGTTCAGATTAAGGTTAGGAGTCAAAAACTGTTCTAGTTAAAGCTGCAGTTATCATTTTTGGCCACTTGGGGGCAGTAGACCACGCTAAAAAAACATCATTGGCATATTATTTCATTGCCTTCTAAGAAAAAGATCCACATGAGCTTTTTTTAATTATCTGACACCCTCATAGTTCAGATTAGGGTTACAGTAGGAATCAAAAACTCTTCTGGTTAAAGCTGTAGTGTCACTTTTTGGCCACTTGGGGGCAGTAGACCACCCTAAAAACACATTATTGACATATTATAAAAGAAGTTTTAAAACGTCATTGAGCTAAAAGTTTCCTTCCAAAGCCTGAAGAGTGTGGAGTAAACTCACCGGAGAGGAAATCTCATCTCAGCAGGACTCTGATTACTGAACAACTAAAAGCTCATGAGACATCCTCCTACTCCTAACTGAGAATAAACACTTTTGGAGGATGACGAAAACAGTTATGTGATTAGTTTTACTGTCAGATTAATATGAAGCATGAATGAACATGAGCTCAAGGCTTTTTGCAGTTGCGACTGAATGTGTGATATTGTGTTTTCGGCTGTAAAATCCTGCTTGAACCATCTTCAAACCTGTTCAAAGTTGGTCATTAGCTAGTTTTGCTAGATTTATCTGCTGAGTCACTTTGCTCAAGCTGGTTTAAGCTGGTTGTGTTGCTGGTTTAAGCTGGTTTGAGCTCGGTTTTTAACAGCTGGTAAAATGGTTACCAACCCAGCTCAAACCAGCTACTAGTTCTGAGCTGGTAGCTGGTTCAAGCTGCTTTAAGCAAGGTTTTTTTTTTGCTGGTAAACTGCCCATAATAAAAGTGTTACACTTTTCAATATTGAGTATTGTTTTTACAGTTAATTCTAATTACTAAGGATAATTGATCGTTAAATTACATTCTCAATTTGTTCTCATATTTCTCAAATATGGCTCAGATATTCTCATAGAAATAATCAACAATGATAAGATGTCTTTTAGGGCTCATACTAGTCTTAGATTCATCTCATGTTATTCTCTTTAATTCTCCTTCAAAATAACCAAGACATCATTGAGATCATGGGCAGACAAGAATTAGCTTATCTTTTGCTCCTAAGGGGCCCTTAGGAGAAATAACTATGAATATGAGAAGCTCAAATTGATCTCAAGAGATGAGACTGAACCACAGATGAGCCAACACATTTTTCCTATGGGTAGTTACCAACTCAGTGCTGGTAGCTTGCAGTTCTGAGATAGTAGCTGGTTTGACTGAGGTTTTTGACAGCTGGTAGGGAAGCTACTGTTAAACCAGATACAGGCCTAAACTGGATTTTTCAGTAGGAGACAGCTGTTAAAAACCAGCTACCAGTTCTGAGCTAGTGGCTGATTTAAGCTGGTTGAGGTTGGATTTGAGAGCTGGTGGTCCAGCTACCAGCTGTCAAAAACTGGTCAAAGCTCAAGTTAGATTTTCCAGTGGGTTAGGGAGTGGACGACCAAGGCTTTCATTTTGGAACAACTTCAACTTACATAACGCTCTTCTAGTGTTTTTGACAACTTAAAGCTACCACGCAGGGTGCCAACCTGCTCATCAGATTGAAACTAACCATTCACACATATATATGTTGACGCAGGCTTTCAGGAGCAATTGGGGTTAAGTATCTTGCCCAAGGACATGTCAAAATGTGGACCACAGTCGCCCCCCTGGTCAAAGCTCAAGCTAGATTTTCCAGTGTGTTGGGTAAAGTGGACGACCAATGCTTTCATTTTGAAACAAGCTAAGAAAACATAATATCTGCCATGTTGTCTCCTAATTCAGTTGCCATGTTAAGTCATGTCTGTATCATAGACTGTATAGACGCAGCGAGGTGTGACGTCACCCATTTGGTTTTTTCATTGGAGTCCAGAGTTGGTGGTTTATGGTTGGCTCCGTCTTTTTTTCCTTTGGGAGCCGGGACCTTCCAAAGGAAAGAGGTCAGGGTGTTGCCTTTCATGCTCTGGACACAAGCCTCGCTAACTCCGACTGGTTGCACTTCAAGGTACTTCTGCATTGGCTTCAACCTCAAGCTAGTTTTATCCAACTATTAAAAGTGAATTCCAATAGTTTTTGCATTTGTTTCCACCAACTCTTGGGCAAAATATCTGACACTTTAGCTGTTAAATGCTTTGTTATGTTCACCAGCTATTTGCTAATTTTGTCTGTTGTTTGGTGCTTGACAGATGTAATAATAAGTATAATAAGTATAATAAGACATTTTACATTTGAAACAAATCTCAAAGTGCTACAAGGTAAAAGCATCAAAATGAAAGACATAAAAATAACCAACAGAAAACATTATAAAGAATATGAGGTTAATTAAAAATCACAGGTTCTGCTAAATATAAATGTTTTAAGTAGTGAACAATGAGTTTATCAGATCTTTTTTTCCCACAGAAAACAAATATCTGCTGCTGCTAGAAATTAAGTAAAACACACACTGAGTTTATGGGCTGGAAAACCCCAAAAAACTGACCTTAAAGATGCTAAAATACTTTGTAGAGCTGAGTGAAACTTTCTGTCAATCGTCACCATGGCGGACAAGTTGATTATAATAAGGATTACGGAAGGATTATGTTCAAATGACTGGAATTATCTTGCAAGATGTTTAAAGAAAATTCAATCTGGTGTTTTATAGCAATGCGTGACTAATAAACGGTACTGTTTTATACATACTGTACATGTACATATGTCATTTATATATCGGACAACATGATTAATCCTGCTGCTCTCTGTCTGCACACAGTCTGACTCACTGGAAACACTCAGGCTTGTTCTTGTAACTATGAATGCCTCAGTGTGCTTTGGCAGCATTATTTTAACTGTGTTAAGGCTGAGTTGTTTTTCTTCTTCTTCTTCTTCTTCTTCTCCTTCTTCTTCTTTCGTGCTACATTACAGCATTTTTACACGCTGCTTCTTGTCAATCACTTGACACAATTCAATCTGAGAAATGTTAATGCTACATCCAAGTCTGCAGGGAAAAAAAAGAAAGAAGAAAGAAAGGAAAGAAAATAAAATAAAAGCATGGAGGTAACTGTAAACTGGGGTAGACAAAATAAATACATCTGAATTAAATCTGTTATTGAGAAAAGTAAAAGCCAATGCATTATTATTGGAAAGCAGAAAGCAGACGTCTTTCCCCCTTTCTATTTATATTATTAACATTTATATTAGCATGAATCAAATATGGATGCTATCATTCAGAATAATTACCAGTGCAATTAAACCAACTTTCTCTCTTGTCCCGTCGTTCGTTTGTGTTTTGAAGTTTATATCCTTCGGGAGTTATTAGAGCTAAGACATCCACAGCAGACAGAAACAAAGAGAAAAAAAAAGGGGGTTGCTCCTCGCCCGCTGGCCTTGGTGTCTAGACGCTGTGTTGGGGGGCTAATCGAAGGAGATCAAACAGATTTAACACTTCGCTAATACAGATCAAAGACTTACCAGCCCATATTTGGCATAGCGAGGATAGAGAAATTAATTGGGGAACCAGTGTGAACAAGCAGGGGAACAATGAGCTGATTATGGTTTGATTACTACATGAGAAGAAGTAAAAAGATTATTAAATTTGACAGTGCAAAGGGAAAACAGTCATTATTTATCATTTCATTTTTTTCCCTTTTTTTGGGTCTGTTTGGAGAATTGCTTTGATTTTTGAATGGCAATGAAAGAGGTGTTGAATTAGTCATTGTGCCAATACATTTGTAGTGTTCATCCAAGGCTTCACAACCCTCCTACCCATCATCACCATGCTGCGGCTTCAACACCTAGCAGGATGTCCAAACATCAGACACCCTTCAACCACCTTCTGCAATCACATCTAAATGTAAAAAGGGTGAAAAACCAATCAATTCCAGTATGTGTGTGTGTGTGTGTGTGTGTGTGTGAGTGTGTGTGAAGCCAGCTTAAATTAACTGCAATTTTCGGGGGTAGGTGGGAGTTACAGTGGAAAGTCGAACAGATATTTGACTTCTCCTCTCTCTCTCTCTCTCTCTCTCTCTCTCTCTCTCTCAAACTACAATGATACTGCAGCTGTTTTGTACATTTTTTCCTTTCGCTATAAAAATATCTGAAGACATATTTGTGGAATCAGCGCTTAAGAGGCCTCAAGACTCTGAGAGGGTTAGACTCAACATTGCCAGGAAATGCTATGCAGTGTGTGTCTACTGACTGGAGAACATCATACTGTAAAAGCCTCAAAACATCATTCCCCTCTTTTTACAACAAGCCCACACAGCAAGAGCTATCAACCATTAGTGATTAAAGCTATCTTTGCCTTTATGAGAACCACCAAATGTCAAACATTAATTGGAGATGATTCAACGGACTTGTGAATGTGCCTAAACTAAAAAAGATTTCACATCGACACCGCCTGCATTAGTGAGGAATCCTTCCACAACAGTTTACAGAGTAATAATCATGATGCTCAACACAAACTGTTCCTCATGTGAAGAGAAAGACGATGTGTTGATGTTTGGTATAAACCTAAGTTTAGGTCATATGATAGTCTGATGAAAAACAGCTACAGTTTTGAAGCCTTATGTGAAGCAGAATGTATCCTAAAGTCACAGATGAGTACCTTTGTGTGGCAGATTTTAATTGTAAAACATAGTAAATAAGATTAATTTGTTTATAATTTAAAATAAGATTTGTTCTTGTCTATGTTTGACAAATGTTTTAACACTTAAACTGTATTTTGGTGTCTTGTAAATTCATGTGAACTGGGTATAACTAAATAACTAACTAAATAACTGACTTACTAACTAACTAACTGACTAACCCGTCTAAACGACTAACTAACTAACCAGCTAACTAACCAGCTAACTAACTAACTAAATCATGAATTAATTAACACACTAACTAAGTAACTGACTGTCTAACTAACCAGATTACTAACACACTAACTAACTAACCAACAAACTAACTAACAAACTAGGCAACAACGTAACTAACAAACTAACTAACAAGCTAACCAACAAACAAACTAACTAACTGACTAACTAACCAACCAACTAACTAACAAGCTAACCAACAAACTAACTAACTAACTAACCAGCTAATCTAACAAACTAACGAACTAGCTAACCAGCTAACCAACAAACTAACTAACGAACTAGCTAACCAGCTAACCACCAAACTAACTAACAAACTAGCTAACCAGCTAACTGACTAACTAACCAGCTAACCAACAAACTTACTAACAAACTAGCTAACCAGCTAACTAACTGACCAGCTAACTAACTGACCAGCTAACTAACCAGCTAACCGACTAACTAACTAACTAACTAACTAAATGGAGCACTGACTGACTAACTCACTCACTAACTCACTCACCAACTAATATCAATTGCCAGACAATATCCACTCTCCTTGTTATGTTTGTATTACAAGCTATGTTGCCTAGCTTGCTAACATTAGCGCTCAACACTGCTTTGTTCTTCCCTGATGATATAAAGGAGCGATGCTAACTGATAGAATATAGTCAGTGGTCTTGTCATCCCCTAAATTCAAGTCAGAGTAATATTCAGAGTCGGTATGGAGGGTTGAGGTCAATTTCAGTCTAATACTGGTTTTGATCATGTATTTAGTTTAAATGGGGCATATTTCATATCCCTCTTTACATGATTATAACACTAGGCCATAGATGTTTCTGATCATCCGTTCTCCTAATATTAATGTGCCACTAATATCCAATATCCAACAGAGAGTGATCATCCTGGATAATGTGTTTATATGCAGCAGTATTCTGGTATTTAGGCAGATAACCTAGCTACATATCCAGGTTTATCTGTTAGAGCTGAGATACTGGCCAGGTTTCTGACACCAGGATATGATGTTTACATGTGCGGTGTATGAATGGGATCCTCCAAAAAACTGCATGGAAGTCAAAGAGGGTTCGAGTTTCAAGTCCAGTGTAAAGGTCATCCAGACTGATAATCCATCAAAGAGAAAAATGTGTAGGTGTGCTTTTTTTTCTCTTTCTTTTTTTATGCAGTCATCTGTAGGACAGTCTCAAAATCAGTGAACTTTACCTCAAAAAGTTAGTTTTTTGTTTGTTGTGTTTTTCATTTACTCTATTTCATTTCATTTCATGACAGTTAAAAATTACTTTATTTTTTTTTTAAGTTCGATTTTTGCTTCAGAAAAGACCAAACACATTTCTCAAAGGTTTGAATTCTGGGTTGTTTTCATCTCTTTCTTTATCTACAGTACATTTTTCTTTTTCTTTGAAGGCAAAATCTTTGTTCTGCCACATTTTTTTAACTTTAAACTTTAGAAACTGTACATCAGGTACTTTTCCTTGTGTGAAGTAACTTTAACCAATACAGCATGCGTCTGTGTTTGAGTGTGTGCAGGTGGATAATCGTGCAGCCAAAGTATGAAAAGCTCAAATGTAAAATATGTCATGTATTTGCCTTCAACTGTGTCATTTCTCCAGCTTACGAGCTTGACGAAATACACGAAGACAAACATATGAAAACCAATAACTCTGTAGTAGTATTTAAGGAGGGTTTTCTTATTAACCTAACATAAACTCACTGCTTAGCTCCATTCATTCATTCATTCAGCATCTCTCACTAAACTCTGCCTGTTTGGGCACGTGTCTTTCACCGGCCCTTTAAATGATCCAATTAATGCTAGCCTGAAACATTTCCAGTATTAAGACCACAGTAGGTTGTTTCTTTCCTCCTCCTGCTTCATATCCACACCACTAACACCACCTCCGATTGCACCTCTCCACATCTGCTAAGACTGAAAAGAGCCAGACGAGAAACCCCAACCCCAACCCCTCCCACCCCCTCCCCTCCCTTTCCTTCCCACCCATTGAAATTTGGGCTGATACTGGAATTTCACTCAGTCAGATAAAATAAACCAGGGGAGCCTTAGATGCTGGATAAATAAGCAGTACACTTTGGCTTGGGGGGAAACCAGCGTTCTCCATCTCAGTGATGTAACTGATTGTTCCTTTTTTTTTTTTCTCCCCACTGATTAAAAGGAGGTTAAAATATACGGGGGTTATTACATTCTACCGGAAAAATACCCCTAATCCTTGGAAAATAATCAGCAAAACGATTTTGATTGGCAATGATCCACGCAAATAGGAAGGATTTGCGGGACTCTGCACTTTTTTTTAGGTGTGGAAAAACAGTCGATCCTGCAGGGCTGAAATCTAAAGAAAAGACTTTATTTAATTTACTATTAATTTGCTATATTGTGTTTCTCTTCATATGGACATAGTATCCATGTATAGACCTCATTTACTGTAATTAAGAAGAAACCGCTGTTTTCTGTGTTTTCTCTGAAAGTGATTGAAGTCATCAGTGTCTCATAGAAAAAGTGTGTACCCATTTTATAAAGTGGCAAATCAAACAGGGAGGTTTGCACTTAAAACAACTGCACTGTTAAAACAAACATAACTTTATTATTTAAAAAAATAATGAGGACTGATGGAAGAAGATGAAGATGCCACATAAGTTTGGAGAGGCTGACTGAAGGCCTAAGTTAGCAGGGTTAGCATTTTTAATAATTTCATTATAGACTGTTGTAATCTGCTAAAATGTGTCATTAAATTACAGTTACTGATAAAAATGTTGATTACATCTGAAGTCAGACCTTTAAGATTTTGCTCAGGAGGGTTTTTTCATCATTTTTTAAGATTTAACATGTAACTGAATACATATATTGCTATTTTTAATTCTTTAAAATCAATATTATTATTAATATTTAGTAAATAAATCATGATGTGGGCTTGTTAGGAGCACACATGGACTTAAATGGAGTCACAGTACCAATTAAACCTTCTTTATTCATCAAATATCTTTATTTTATATTCTAAAATCTACATGAACTAATGAATACATTTTACAATGAGAGATAAATGTTGCTTTATAAGAAATGATCTCCCTTATAAATCATGTCAGTATCCATGACAACACAGCTGGACTTAGATCTAAGGAAGGAAGGAAGGAAGGAAGGATGGATGGAAAGAAGGAAGGAAAGAAGGAAGGGAGTAAGAAAGGACAGAAGGAAGGAAGGAAGGAAAGAAGGAAGGGAGTAAGAAAGGACGGAAGGAAGAAAGGACAGAAGGAAGGAAGGAAGGACAGAAGGAAGGCAGGAAGGAAGGACGGAAGGACAGAAGGAAGGAAGGAAGGAAGGAAGGGAGTAAGAAAGGACAGAAGGAAGGAAGGAAGGAACGAAGAGAGTAAGAAAGGACAGAAGGAAGGAAGGATGGAAAGAAGGTAGGAAGGAAGGACAGAAGGAAGGCAGGAACTAAGGAAGGATGAAAGGAAGGATGGAAAGAAGGAAAGGAGTAAGAAAAGACAGAAGGAAGGAAGGAAGGAAGGAAGGAAGGAAGGAAGGACAGAAGGAAGGGAGTAAGAAAGGAAGGAAGGACAGATGGAGGGAACATTTACCCTAACAGCTGAAAACATGGTTAGAAAATTAGAAAAGTCATCAAAAGTAATAAGTTACATTACTTTGATTACATCATTGAAATAGTTACATTACTTATTACTTATTTAAATACATTAACTAGTAATCTATAACCTATCACATCTCCATAGTAACCTTCCCAACCCTGCATATAAGGGAGCGTGTTAAAGGGAAACATACAGTAGGTCACAGAAGAGCTGACTTATACACCTCGACCTCGCAAATCTTACCAACACATTGTGTGGGCGTGTGTGTCAAACAAGCTGATGGGTTGATTGGTTTCCAGTCTGGAGGAGGAGGAGGAGGAGGAAACAGAGGAAGAATGAAAACATAAACGTATTCTCAAAAATCAGCAGTACAGTATAAACAAACAGAAACAGCCATAAGGGAACGTCTCCAAATGACCACCGAGGCCGTCCAGAGAGAGACGCGTTCCAGCTGTGAGCTTTTGTAATGTAGAGAAAACTCATCTTTTTTTTCACTTTTTAAAAAAAAAATGATTTTGAGATTAATATACAGAAACAAGGTATGAACTTTTTCTTCACAAACATCTAGACACCAAAAAAACAAACATACTATAACCAAGAATGAATTAGAAGAAAAAAATTATTAATAATAAAATAAAATAAATAAAAATAAAAATAAAATAAAATAAAATAAAATAAATATAAAATAATAATAATAATAATAATAATAATAATAATAATAATAATAATAATAATAATAATAATAATAAAAATAATAATAATAATAATAATAATAATAAAAAATAAGTAAATAAATAAATCAATCAATTTAAATAAAAAAATAAAAAAATCATCTAATAGAATTACATTAAACGTTGCCTTGAGGAAAAAAGAAAAAAAAAACATACCAATAACCAAGAATAAATTAGAAGAAAATAATAATAATAAAAATAAAATAAAATAAAATAATAATAATAAAGGGTTAGGGTTAGGGTTATGGTTCCTTCTTTCCTTCCTCCTTCCTTCCTTCCTTCTTCCTCCCTCCCTCTTTCCCTGCCTTCCTTCTTTCCTTATTCCCTCATTTCCTTCCTTCTTCCTCCCTTCCTTCCTTCCTTGACTCGAGGACAACAGGAGGGTTAAGAGGATAAAGAAACAAAATAAGTTCATTTGTTCCATCACATTGATAATTTGTGTAATTTCTTCCCCCAAAATTCTGCGTATCTGTGAGTTTTAGAGAACTGACACCTCCTTATGTTACTTTTCAAGAAAATAAATAATAAATCCAAAGTGTTTCCACAAGTACATCCAGTAAATATCATTATTATAGCAGTAAAAGCATATTTAGGAGATCTACTTTGTATCCACCACATCATAGCTGCTATGGTGTTGCTCCCTCCTCATCGAGCCAATGAAGCGGTGACACTTTAGTCCTAAAAGCTACAGTATGTACTACTAAAAGGTTTGACTCTGAAAGAAATGCAATTGCTGCCTCAAGCCTCAATTATCTTCACAGTCAAGGTTTTTTCCTTCTTTTTATAGCGCTCAGAAATCACAGTGAGCTGGTTGAAGTGGACAGTGAAATGTTAACAATGCTTTAGCTTCTATGAATGGATATTGTAAAAAAAAAGTTATGTTGTTAGAGCACTTAGACAGCAAACAAGCAAATTCTGTAAAACACTCCTTATATTCAATTACAATCCTCACAAACACACATAAAAGAAAACTATTAAAAATAAAAATGCAAGAGTCATTGTCCTCCAAAAAATGTACTTTTAGCTTTTTCCAAATTCTCTAGTTTTAAGTGGTACTAACAAAAAGTAATTTCAACAGTATGTGTAAAAATCAATAGAGAGACTCACATATCACACACACACACACACACACACACACACACACACACACACACACACACACACACACACACACACACACACACACAAATGTGTCTCCTTTCATCATCTCGAGATGAAAAGAGCTGCAGAGTTGGGCTGAAAAGGCACTCAGAGGTATTCCTCCCAATGGTTGGTCTGTTTGGAAGAGAGAAAAAAAAAAGAAAAAGAAAAGTTGCATTTTATTTCTTCTGTTTGTTCATGTCGCTTCATCCCTCCATACGCTCCCCCACTGCAGGGTTTTAGGGAGTCCGTTAAACAAAGCTCGACATGAGATTCGAACAAGCAGGGGGAAGAAAAGTACAAGAAGAAACAGCCACAGTGATGATGATGCTGTTTGATGAAGAGCTGCATGTGACCAGCACAGCTCCAACAGGTAAACAACATGGGGTTTCTTTGCACTGCTGTAATAGAAAAACACTCTCAGTGTGTCAGCTGTAACTACCCTTAAAACAATAGAAACATGATATAAGGTTGGTGGAGTGGAGCAATGCATGGAGCAGATGACCATATAAGGAAACCTGTGTCAAGCTGATGTCGGCTCTGGCTTAAAGTAGAAAAAACTGTTGGAAACCAAGTGTTCAGAGCATTATTATGAGTGATGTAGTATGCAGTATTACAGTATAAGTACTGCAGTATATGTCCGAGGAAAAGAGGACATTTGGTCAGCCTAATATACAGTTAGCTAGTTTATATACAGTTAGCTAGTTTATACTACTTTATATACAGTTAGCTAGTTTATACTACTTTATATACAGTTAGCTAGTTTATATACAGTTAGCTAGTTTATATACAGTTAGCTAGTTTATACTACTTTATATACAGTTAGCTAGTTTATATACAGTTAGCTAGTTTATATACAGTTAGCTAGTTTATACTACTTTATATACAGTTAGCTAGTTTATACTACTTTATATACAGTTAGCTAGTTTACACTACTTTATATACAGTTAGCTAGTTTATACTACTTTATATACAGTTAGCTAGTTTACACTACTTTATATACAGTTAGCTAGTTTATATACAGTTAGCTAGTTTATACTACTTTATATACAGTTAGCTAGTTTATACTACTTTATATACAGTTAGCTAGTTTACACTACTTTATATACAGTTAGCTAGTTTATACTACTTTATATACAGTTAGCTAGTTTAGTCCAGTGGTTCCCAACCTAGGGGTGGGGCCCCTCCAAAGGGCCAGCAGATAAATGTTAGGGCTGGTGAGATGATTAATGGGAGAGGAAAGAAGAAAAAACAAACTTCTGATTCACAAATGTGTTTTCAGTTGTTGGACTTTTTCTCTAATCTTTGATTTTTGCTGAAATATTGGATCATTTGAACATGTATTGAAATGAAAGCATGTGAGAAGTTTAGAGGGAGAAATCACTATTTGGTGGAGCTGTTAACAACTCATAGACATCTGAAATGTGAGCCTGACTACACACTGCTTTACTGGTTTCATCTTTAACAATGTGTTGTATTTTAAAAGCTTGTTATATTATCCATTGTGTCAAATCTTCATCTGAAAAGTAACTAAAGCTGTTAAATAAATGTAGTGGAGTAGAAAGTACAATATTTCCCTCTGAGATATAGAAAGTAGCATCATATAGAAATACTACAGTAAAATGTTCAAACTATTATTATTATTATCATTATTTCTTCTTCTTGTACGCATTAACGTTATTTATGTCCTCTCTCTCCTTTCTGAACACATTGTTGGTGAATTCTTCTGAATGGTCTGAATCATTTTCTGAAGCACAAGGACATTTGGCTCAAATTGGAAGAAAATTGATCCTCATGATGGGACAGAACAATGCAGTCCTCCCACAAAAAGGACACTCTTCAGGAGGTTTATTATTTTCCACAGTAACCCTCTTCAGTGTGTTTTGTGTATTTGAAGCACTTCTCTGAGCCTTTTAGTCTCTTCACATGTGCAGCCCTGACGAATCCTCGGACAGCAATGAGTGAGGGACTAAATGGAGAGTAAGTACAATCCGTCATACATTTGATGCTGAGAGATAAAAAACAAGGACATTAGAGGACAATAGAAACTAATACAAAATACTTAATGACGTATGGAGACCTGGTAGAGACAAGAGAGGAGCATATTTTAAATGGGAGGAAAATATTCGCAGTGTCATATAAAACTTTTGTGTTTTATGGCAGAAGTTTTGTGTAATGCTCGATGGAGCTTTATATCATCTGTGAGCTCATTGTTTTGGTTTTCTGGTCGGCGACTTTACTGTCTTCGCTCACTTTTACCGCTCTCATAGAGTTGCTTTTGGCTCCGGCGTCTGTTTTAAGAGAGGAAAACCAATGCATGCTATCTGCCCATTTTCTAAACATAAATGACGTTAATGATCAGCGTCATTGTGGAGCATTAAAGCAGCTAAAGATACGGTTATTTTACTCTGGAGCTGGTGGAGGCCAAAATAGAGCCAAAAGGAGAGTTCATATTGGACAGATGGTCAAAGATTTCCTATCCAATAAACATCATTCAAACATTTGTATGGACATGTGACAGCTGCCTTTTTTTTTAAACCCTCCTGTTGTCTTCGAGTCAAGGAAGGAAGGGCGGAAGAAGGAAGGAAGGGAGAAAGAAGGAAGGAAGGAAGGAAGGAAGGAAGGAAGGAGGAGGGGTGAAGAAGGAAGGAAAGGAGGATGGAAGGAAGGAAGGGAGGAAGGATGGAAAGGAGGGAGGAAGGAGGGAAGGGAGGAAGGAAAAGAGGGAGGAAGAAGGAAGGAGAGGAGGGAGGAAGGGAGGAAGGAAGGAAGGGGGGAGGGATGAAGAAAGAAGGAAAGGAGGGAGGAAGGAAATAAGGAAGGGAGGAAGGAAAGGAGGGAAGGGAGGAAGAAGGAAGGAAGGGAGACAGGAAGGGAAGAAGGAAGGAAGAAGGAAGGAAGGATGGAAGGGAGGAAGGAAAGGAGGGAGGAAGGAAGGAAGGGGTGAAGGATGGAAGGGAGGGAGGAAGAATGGAAGGAAGGGAGGAAGGATGGAAGGGATGAGGAAGGACGGAAGGAAGGGAGGGAGGAAGAAGGAAGGAAAGGAGGGAGGATGGAAGGAAGGGAGGGGGGAAGACGGAGGAAGGAAAGGAGGGAGGAAGGAAGGATGGAAGGGAGGGAGGAAGAAGGAAGGAAGGAAGGAAGATATGGATAATTTACTCTGGAGTTGGTGGAGGCCAAAATAGAGCAAAAAAGAGAGTTTATATTTGACAGATGGTCAAAGATATGACCGCAAATGAATGCTAATGCTGCTCCGTATCACCAGGATATCTAAATTAGCAACTAAATTCACAAAGTGGTGTGTTCACAGCTTGTTTCTGCTGCCCCCATCAGGCTAACACATCTGATATTGTAGATTTAACTAACCAGAAAACTCAACTTTAGTGCAATATAACAAGTGTAAAGCTGTATAATAGTGACATTTTAGGAGTAAAGTGTCCACTGTTCAGTTCCTTTGATTATTATTGCAGAGACGATGTCAAAAATACTCCTCTGGGCCCACACTTCATTCTTACTGACATTTAATATGCATGTAGTTAAAGTCCACTGGCCTCTGAAGTAAAGAAATTATGCATGTTATAGTATTTTCATTATTTTTTTGACACTAGAAAGTAATCGGTGCTTTCAATCAATGGCTGTGACAGTTGCCTACAAAATAGCCAACCGGCGCTGTAAAAGTATTTTTAAACCGTATCAGTTTTATAAACACACTGCATTCTTTCTGTGAGGGCTTGTGGCACATACCGAAAATATTTCTGTTGTTGGCAGAGCTCGTGTAACTTAAGGCTATATTATAGTTCTTTCCCAAACCGATCCCGGGCTCGCTGGCACTTCGCTATGAAGTGTCACTCCACATAAAGTCACTCTCACAGCTGTAGTGGAGCTTTTGCATTAAGGGAGGAGACTCCATGTGACTCCAGTTGGAGACGTGAGACAAAGATAGACTGCCCGAGGAGAAACACACAGATGCTCTAAAACAACAGGAAGTTATTGTTTGGCTGCTAATTTGGCCACTTATCAAGACTGTTAGAGTTGGAGCAGTGGCTGTGACACTCAGCTCATGGAGGCAGGTAAAGTACTTTTAAACCATTACTGCCATATTGTCACAGTTTGCATTGAAATCCTCCTTCTTGTGGTCATAACTCAATCAAATATGAACTCGTAGACATGATAAACATATTCTAAATGTAGTATGGCTTACACTAGGGGAGTCAAACTCATTTTCATTCATGGGCCACATTCAGACCAATGTGATCTCATGTGGGCCGGATCATTAAAAAGATGGAAGGAAGGCAGGAAGAAAGGAAGGAAATAAGAAGGAAGGACAGATGGAAGAAACGGAGGAAGGAAGGAAGGAAGGAAGGAAAACAGGAAGGTAGGAAGGAAAGATGGCAGGAAGGACAGAAGGAAGAAAGGGAGGAAGGACAGATGGAACGAAGAAAGGAAAAAAGGAAGGAATAAAAAAAAGGAAGGTAGGGAGGACGGAAGGATGGAAGGAATGATGAAAAAAGGAAAAAAAGGAAGGTAGGGAGGAAGGACAGATGGAAGTAAGGACAGAAGGAAGAAAGGAAGGAAGGAAAAGAACACAGAAAGGAAAGCGAGCCGGATTGCACCCCTCGGCGGGCCGCATGTTTGACACCCCTGGCTTACACTTTATGAGGACATTATTATTCCCTTTGACTATAATACATAAATATCCAGAAATCTGCCTAGAAATAATGAAAATACAAATACATACAAAAAATGATGTTCCTTATTAGCTTATCGTCATGGATACAAGCGACCAAAATGAGTTTTCTCCATTGAGTGTCTGGACTCAGACTTAGAGACAGGGTCAAGAGTTCAGACATCCAGGGGGAGGCTAGGAGTAGAGTCGCTGCTCCTTCACATCGAAAGGTGGTCTGGGCACCTGGTGAGGCGTTTCAGGTACGTTCGACTGGGAGGAGACCCTGTGGTAGACCCAGAAATAGCTGGAGGGGTTATATATGACTCCTGGCCTTGGGATCCCCCCAGGAGGAGCTGGTGAGTTTTGCTGGGGAGGAGGATGTCTGGGTTTTATTGCTCAGCCTGATGCCACCATGACCTGGAAAATGGGTGGATGGATGTTCCTTATTACTGCAGAATCTGCCTATGAATCATCACATTTTTGCATTTTTTCATTCAGTATCAAATGAATGCAGTGATTGCTGTCTGTACATCTATGGGAACATTGCAAAGAAGAACTACTAAAAGCTAATTCGGCCTACTTTTAATGTGTGCAAGTTTGAATGAGAGGTTGAATTATGAGGTTAACCATTACAAACAAATTCTCCATAACACAAATCAAATCTTTGCATAAAGCAATAACTTCATCGGCATAACAGATGGTCACACTGAGCCTGATTGCATCCTGATACAGAACACAACAACCACAGACTCTGAACAACAAGTCTCCTTCTTATCAAACTTCCATGAACATATGTCTTCTCCTTTCAACACAGTGTCTGTCCAACATTGCAAAGAAGAACTACTAATAGCTAATTCGGCCTGCTTTTAATGTGTGCAAGTTTGAAAACCCCTGTTGTAGGCCCCTTAGTTTAACAGAAGAGAAATCATAACACTAGAGAACACAATAATATTCAAGGCATTAGTTGGCTTCCAAGTTTGTGACAACAGAAATGGGGAAGATCTGTTTCAATATGACAATGCCCCTGAGCAAAGGTGGGTCCATAAAGGAATGGTTTTCCCATCTCGATGTCTGGAAGAACTCGACTGACCAGCACTGAGCCCTGATCTCAACTCCATCCGACACCTTTGGGATGAACTGGAACGGGTTAGTCTTGATCCAACATCATCGGATGACCTCATTATTGCTCTTTCTGCTCGAATGAGAGCAAATCCCAGCAGCCAGTTTCCAAAAAATCTGTGTTCCAGATTGTCCTGTGGTTTCATTGAGGTTTGTCTTCATGTTCACACTCTCTTAATTCCCACCGAATGAAACCACGATGTATAAGATTAACAAGTTCCAATCGAAAACACATTTATTTTTACCCTTCCTAAGCTCTCACCTCGTTTCTGTCACCCTGCCATGATATTAGCCAATGTCACATTCAATATTTGGCTGTCTCCACTGTCAGCGGGCTGTGAAATGGTAATAATTACTGATATATGCTGTAATGCTTAAATGAATGAAGTGAAGCTATTAGCATCACTTGCAAATTAGACATCCCATGCAAGTACTGTGTGTGCCTATCTGCAATCTGCCACCTACTGATTCATTCTGCTTTTAGCTTTGAGTGACACTGACAGTGATTTCAGTTGGACAGAATACAGATAGTCCATCTGTGGTGTGTCTAATAAATCTACTTCAGAGGCCGAAACTAGCCCCATGACACATTGTGGGGGCGCAACTGTGTGTGTGTGTAAGTGTGTGTGTGTGGTTGTACATGTGGATATGCAATGTATGTGTTCCAGACTGTGCAGACTGAGCATTTGTGACCTGTTTCTCAATCTGTTTTTTTTCTTTTTTACTCCCTGTTGTCATCTAGTTTTTAAAAAAAAAGGAAAAAAAAAGAAAAGTCTTCTGGTATATGAATTGCACACACTCCTCTACCATCGTCCATGTTGCTGAGTACCCAAACCAGCCCCGGAGACGGAGCAGCACGTCTGGATAACAAGCTCCGTCCTTGGCCAGAGTCTGGGTGGTTAGCTGTGGTGGCTGGCCCTCCAGATGGACCACAGTGCAGGATGAGTGATGCATCATAGCTGGCTTAGGTTTGGCCAAGACCTGTCCCTCTTAGCCAGCTCTTATCAAGGCCCAGAACAGGTCCAAAACAAGAGGGATCGTTACTATTCCTCTTTCTTTTTTTTTTTGTGCCTTGAAAAATTGTCCTCTGCTCCTTTCTCAGACTCTTTGTCCCCCATATTTCTTTGATAGTGTCACATTTTTCAAGTGAACTGAAATTAAATTGCCTTTTTTTATAGCATACATGTCCTGTGTTCTCCTTTGAGCAGAAATCATAAACCAAAATAGGAGAATTTTATATTTTTAACTCCAGAACTGAACTGCGACATGGTGGTATTTCAATTGTACGTTACTATGTCTTCATAAAATATTCATGTCTTCCAGTCTGACTTTTCCTAACACAACCCATACTGTTAAAAAAAAAAAGATGAATTTAGATTAAAAACATGCACATTTACACCTATAACTCCCATTGGGTAAAAATGTACCTGTATATGATGTAATGCAATGAAATATTTTAAGTTGTAAGGCAATGGCATTCGTTGGAGTGTGTGATCTGACAACTGTGTCACGTCATGATTAAATTATAGAAAGAGCAAGAGAAGGATGACCTACAAAAAAAAAAAAAAACCTTCGCCAAGACCCTGAAGTGCAGAAAAAGCTGTCTGAGGAAAAAAAAGACATTCAAAGAGCTGAACACCTGCTTAAAGTGTGTTTGAAGGACATGTAATATCACATTTAGTCTGTTCACTGTGTGTAAAACTTCAGTTAATTGATTATTCATTCATTTGCCCTTTGACTGTTTTCATGAATGGAACAAAAAGAGAATTACTGGCATTAAAAAAAGGTTTAATGGTTACCCCAACTTTCTTGGTGATGTTATCTTATTTGAAATTCCTGAATTAATAATTGATTGGGTGAAATTGTGTTTCTTATTTTTATTATGACTCATTACTGTCCATTTAGAATATTTAGGCTACTTTGGTTATCTAAATAATAAGGGATATCTCAATATGTGATGAATAATGTTTTATAATAATATCACACCTAGTGTTGTAGTACTCAAGATCGGTCTCGAGACCATTTTTTGAGGTTCTTGGTCTTGTCTCTGGATCGAGGGCATTTTTAATCGGCCTTGACTCGGTCTCGGACTGGGCGGACTAAGGTTTTTTTAACGAGACCGGTCAAGACCACCGCTGATAGGCTTTTTGTCCATGCCTTACTGATAAGAGTGAGAAAGGACCCTCTCAAAAACAGATAATAACTTCAGATCATTGAAAGTGTAAGTGAAAAATACCTCACTGAAATGTCACACAGCTCATTTAATTTAGGCGGTACCGACTCTTTACTTTTTTCATTCTTTCTCTCTGAAATGAAAGGTTTATTGTGACTTGTCAGGTCAATTCAGTTTTGATAATATGATGAACTTTTTCAAAAAGTGAAACACAAGAAGTTCGCTAAGACATGTTTCATTCATTGTGCTGCTCTGAAAACAACAGAGCAAACTTTAATAAAAAGAAAACTCACATTTTGATGTCTTGTTATGATTTTCCTTTGATATATATGGTCTTGGTCTTGTCTCGGTCTCGGTACTCTCTGGTCTCGGTTATGTCTTGTTCTCGGTTGGTGCGATCTTGACTACAACACTAATCACACCACCCAAATATGCAAATATTTCCTCTTATCACAAATTTACAGTGTCATTTTAGAGTGAATTATACTGACGGCTATATGTAAAGTGATTAGATCAGTAGATGATTATATATCCCTTTGTGAAGCTATTACAATGCCTTAATGTATAATGAGTATTAGATATTTGGTAGCCAGATGCAGGGGTAAGTATTACCTATTGGTGGTTTTAGGTAAGTGTTAATTATTAATGACATCCCCTAATTTTGTATTATTTTAATTAAATACTGTTCTGCCATTGCTTACAGTACATAGATGGAGTCCTTATATTGATGCAGCAGACTGTTAGGGACTTTTCCATATTTAGGGTCAAGCATGGGCCTCGAGGTCACAGTGACGGCAGCAGTAAAATCTTGGCAGAGTGACATACTGTTTATCTCCTTGAGACGGTGAAAGCAGCTGTTTGTGGTATTTTTGGGGGGAATGTAGGAGCAGTGGCGCAGCATTACCGTGGTAATCAAGGTCAGAGGATATGACTGTCTGACTCCCTAGACTAACAGATGGGTGACTGTGTTTCTTTTCTTTGTAGAATAATGAAGCAATAAGCTAATTTAATTACTGTAGATGCATTAAGTATGACCATTTATGGGCATAGAATATCCACGTTGCTATGTGTGAAGTTTTAAAGACTATCGATGGAGGACAGTTTCCTCAGAATCGTGGTATTGATAATACTAAATATTCTCCTCGGCCGAGCTTTAGCCCTCCTGTTGTCCTCGGGTCAAGGAAGGACAGGAGGAAGGAAGGAAGTAAGGAGAGAAGGAAGGGAGGAAGGGAGGAGAGAAGGAAGGGACCAAGGAAAGGAGTAAGGAGGGAGGGAAGGAGGAAGGAAGGAAGCAAGGAAGGATGGAAGGAAGTGAGGAAAGAAGTATGGAAGGAGGAGGGAGCAAAGAAAGAGGGAAGGAGGGGAAGAATGAAGGGAAAATTAAAGAAAGAGGGAGGAAGGAAGGAAAGAAGGAACAGTCAAAAGAGACGGGGTCAATTTGACCCGGGAGGACGACAGGAGGGTTAATCATTTCTCTTTGCAGTTGGGGATAATATCAGCATGTTTGTTTTTCTAACTGTACTAATAGTTTTATATTTCCAGAATAAAGAAAAAAGCTCTCTGGGGAAATATCATAAAGTCCTCCTGCTGTTACGCTGTATGAACAGAGACAAATGAAATGAAAGCTGCGTGTCATGGACAGACACTGTGTTGCTAACGGTGATTATCCAACAGTAACAACCAAGCCGGTACTTAAGTGATCTGAAGTGACATTTGCAGGTTTGTTTACATTCGGTTTAATATGCTGCATAATAATACTGTCAAAGTTTGTTTTGTAGCTTGTTTAACTATAATCTAAGCTGCAGAACAAGACATATGTTCATGTATGTAAGTTAGATGAGAGGAGACTTGTTGTTCAGAGTCTGTGGTTGTTGTGTTGTGTATCAGGATGCAATCAGGCTCAGTGTGACCATCTGAGGCCTGTACTACGAAGCTGGATTTTCTCTTATCGAGGTAACTTAAGGGTTAACCCTGGGTTTTCCGTACTACGAAGCTGGTTCACTTCTTACCGGGGTAAATCACCATGGTAACTTATGCTGAACGGCTAACCTGCTCCGGAGCAGGTTATGTTCTGGATAAGAGATCAATGAGTACAAAAGCACCACCTCCTGACCAATCAGCTCTCTTAGAAAATGACCTGCCCATTCTTATAAGATCCTGTCAACATTGGTGCATGGATCATGAGAGGAGCGCTTAGAAGAGAAAGAGTTTTTAGGGATAGATGCAATTTTTTAATTGGCCAAAATATATATTAAAAAAATAATCATTGAGGCACATGAGGGATATTAGTCTGTATGTTATACAGTTGGTTTGACATCATTCACTCAAATGGTTGAAGCGCATAATAGGTTTGTATTTTGAATGTTGAATATTAAACTAACTTAATGTCTCTTATGAAAGGAAGGGCACTGAGGAAGCGCTCTGCCCCAAACGTCTGTGCTGTAATAAAGTGACATTGTGTGATCAGAGTGCTGTCCGTTTATATTGTCAAATTTATTAATATTGTATGATCTCACGAATTTAAACATTAACAGACTCAGCTATTTTCTGCCAGCACTCCTTCCTGGTTTTTGCTGCTGCATCAACAGTGTTGTTTTTGGCCTGGATGATGTTTGAATTCTTCATATTGTTGAAGAATAATTGTCTGCTCCTCCATGGTAAAGTAGTCTGGGCTGCAGGGTTTCTGCATGTTTGTGATTGGTCAGACGCTGCAAACACCTCCGCTTTTATGTGAGCGCGCAGAGATCCAGATTGGAAAACCCTGGGTTCAATTACCAAGTTGATAACCAGCTTCGTAGTACCGCTTATCCTAGATTGCGAATGTCTGGGTAAATCAACCCAGGTAACGGAGAGATATCCCGGGTATGTTAATCCAGCTTCGTAGTACAGGCCTCTGCTATGCCGATGATAGAACGATGCAAAGATTTGATTTGCTTTATGGATAATTTGTTTGTAATGGTTAACCTCATAAGTGGAGAAAGTGCTCAGCAGTCCAGGATGTCTTATGCTGAAAATGTTTATTAAATGTGATTTTTTTTAGTTGGACTTTAAAGAAATCATGTCCTCACAGTCACCAGTCACACCCATCATCCACTTCACAAACACATCACCCATTGCCACCTGTCTGTGCATTGTTGTCTGCATCTCTCTGTTGGTAATTGATGTTAGACGGCGGTTGCCCTGGAGTCCTGTAAGCATAATATATATGCGTTGTATGTCTGACAAAAACAGAATAAACATCAGTTCATTTACATACTTATCGCTAAAGCTGCAACCCCATTGCTTGACCCGGGTAATAAAGCTGATTCTATTATATATACACAGGAGATGGAAACACTGCTACTGAAATACAATCGGAGGGGGGGCGAGGGGGGGAGGGGGGTGGATGGAGGGGAGGTGTATGTGTGTGTGTGTGTGTGTGTGTGTGTGTGTTGGGTGTGTGTGTGTGTGTGTTGGGTGGGCATATGCACGAGTGTAATCACAGCTCTCTCATGTGGAACGAGTTCTCATTAGTACTTCTGCTGATGATTTGTTGGTACTAATTAAGAAGACGATCACATTCACCCATCTGTGTAGATCTGATCTCTCATAACCTGAGAATGTATATAACGTCCAAACAAAAGACTCAGTGGGGGAATGAATAAAGTGACATGATTAACCATTCCCAAATCACTTTACATGCATTTCTAGGGGGAAAAAAGGACATAATACTGTAATACTGTAATACTGTATAGGGTTATGTAGGTTTGAATCATGTAATGGACTAATTTAAAGCTCCGAAACCAATGAATAAATATAGAAGTCTGTATAATTAGACACAAGATGCTTCCAACTTCAATTAAATGTCAATTATCTGAGCAATGGAGGTTTCAAGTTTCCTAATTATACTACTATAACTTAAATACTGGACCATGATTGGCTCCAGTCTAGTTTTGATGTCATAAGCTCCAGTCTAGTTTTGAAGTCATAAGATGGAGGCACGAGCTTTTTCAGCTCGTGCCTCCATCCACCCTTTGAACTCCTTAACCCTCCTGTTGTCCTCGGGTCAAGGAAGGATGGGAGGAAAAAGGAAGGAAGGAAGGAAGGAAGGAAGGAAGGTAGGGAGGAAGACGGAAGAAAAGGAGGAAGGAAGGGAGGAAGAAGGAAGGAAGGAAGGGAGGAAGGGAGGAAGGAAGAAGGAAGACAAGGAGGAAGGAAAGGAGGAAGGAAGGGAGGAAGAAGGAAGGGAGGAAGGAAGGAAGGAAAGCAGGAAGGAAGGGAGGAGGAAGGAAGGAAGGGAGGGAGGGAGGAAGGAAGGAAGGAAGAAAGAAGGAAAGGAGGGAGGAAAGAAAGGAGGGGGAAGGAGGGAAAGAAGGACAGAAAAGAAGGAAGGGAGGAAGGAAAAGAAAGGAAGAAAGGAAAGAAGGTAGGAAGGAAGGAAGGAAGGAAGGAAGGAAGGAAGGAAGGACAGACAGGGTCAATTTGACCCGGGAGGACAACACAAAGGTTAACTGGGTCTAGGTGGGTAACTGGATAGTCTCATATATATATACATAATGGGAGGTCTTAATTCACTTTGTTAATATGAGCTTTATGACCTTTTAGATCTTAACGTGTCTTAATTATGAATATAGTTCAGCTACAACAGTAACATGCTGCTCTAACACTGATGATGTCATATATAATAATATATCACTACTTTTACTGTAATACTGCATACTACATCACTCATAATACTGCAGTACTTTTACTGTAATACTGCATACTACATCACTCATAATACTGCAGTACTTTTACTGTAATACTGCATACTACATCACTATAATACTGCAGTACTTCTACTGTAATACTGCATACTACATCGCTCATAATACTGCAGTACCTTTACTGTAATACTGCATACTACATCACTCATAATACTGCAGTACTTTTACTGTAATACTGCATACTACATCACTCATAATACTGCAGTACTTTTACTGTAATACTGCATACTACATCACTCATAATACTGCAGTACTTTTACTGTAATACTGCATACTACATCACTCATAATACTGCAGTACTTTTACTGTAATACTGCATACTACATCACTCATAATACTGCAGTACTTTTACTGTAATACTGCATACTACATCACTCATAATACTGCAGTACTTTTACTGTAATACTGCATACTACATCACTCATAATACTGCAGTACTTTTACTGTAATACTGCATACTACATCACTCATAATACTGCAGTACTTTTACTGTAATACTGCATACTACATCACTCATAATACTGCAGTACTTTTACTGTAATACTGCATACTACATCACTATAATACTGCAGTACTTTTACTGTAATACTGCATACTACATCACTCATAATACTGCAGTACTTTTACTGTAATACTGCATACTACATCACTCATAATACTGCAGTACTTTTACTGTAATACTGCATACTACATCACTCATAATACTGCAGTACTTTTACTGTAATACTGCATACTACATCACTCATAATACTGAAGTACTTTTACTGTAATACTGCATACTACATCACTCATAATACTGCAGTACTTTTACTGTAATACTGCATACTACATCACTCATAATACTGCAGTACTTTTACTGTAATACTGCATACTACATCACTCATAATACTGCAGTACTTTTACTGTAATACTGCATACTACATCACTTATAATACTGCAGTACTTTTACTGTAATACTGCATACTACATCACTCATAATACTGCAGTACTTTTACTGTAATACTGCATACTACATCACTCATAATACTGCAGTACTATTACTGTAATACTGCATACTACATCACTCATAATACTGCAGTACTTTTACTGTAATATATTAAATTAAACTCAGATTTAAGGTGAGAGCAGATACATTTTAACCCATTTGGCAGATGAATATGAAAACAGCCTTCTAGTGTCAAACATGCATCAGAGACATCATTTTGCATAGCTGATATCCAGCTGAGTGCACGGGGCGGGGGGGGGGGGGGGGGGGGGGTATGCATGTCTTTAGCACACAGAAATACTCACCTGTAAATGTCAGCATTGGTCAGTTTAGAGTCTTAATACTGTTGTTTTTCAGTTCCTCTGCTATCTAGATGCTCCTTGTCCTTGGGTTATGAACCACTGTTATGAGAGCAAGTTTGTTTACAATGTGTCTGTGTGCCGGCTCAGCACGTCCACAGACCGCCCACACAGAGGGTTGAAAGCTCCGAGCATTTCTTATGTATGTCCAAACACCCTTTTTTTCCCTCTTTTTCTTTCTTTCTTTAAATTATGGAGAGAAAAAACAACAATATGTGAAACAGTTTGCAATAGTTTTGACTACAAAAGGCATGAGTGTGATTTCAGTTGGACTTCCAAGTACGTATGCTTTCACCCTAACTTTTGTGCACATATCTCAATGAACAGGATGTAATTAACCCTCCTGTTGTCCTCAGGTCAAGGAAGGACAGGAGGAAGGAAGGAAAGGAGTAAGGATGAAAAGAGGAAGGAATTTGGGAAAGAAGGAAGGAAGGAAGGAAGGAAGGAAGGAAAGGAGTAAGGTGGGAGGGAGGGAGGAAGGGAGGAAAGGAGAAAGGAAGGAAAGTAGTAAGGATGAAAAGGGGAAGGAATTTAGGAGAGAAGGAAGGAAAGGAGGGAGGGAGGGAGGAAAGGAGGAAGGAAGGAAGGATGGAAGGATGAGGGAGCAAAGAAAGAAGAGTGAACAGAAGGAAGGAAGGAGGGAGGGAGAGAGGAAAGGGCGAAGGAAGGACGGAAAGGAGTAAGGAGGGAGGGAGGGAGGAAAGGAGGAAGGAAGGAGGGAGCGAAGAAAGAAAGGAAGGAAGGAAAAATTAAAGAAAGAGGGAAAAAGGAAGGAAAGAAGGAACAGTCAAAAGAGAGGTCAATTTGACCCGGGAGGACGACACGAATGTTAAGGTCAGAAGTGAAATCAGAGGTATTGGTTGGTTGTGATTTTCAGCTTCGAACAGAATCAGGATAGCAGCTTCCTCCTCCTGCTGTATATGCTAGCAGCTAAGCTAACCACTCCATGTCTCCATACTTCATGTCCAGGAGAGAGATTGTTGTCAAACCCCTCATCTCTTCCTTAGAAAGAAGAAAATGAATATGGTGTTTTCTTATTTCAGGGTTTGGAAGAGTTGAGGTCTTCTACTCCGCCAGCTCCTGCTGACCAAAAATGCTTTCAGGCAATTTCAGAAAATGTCAACAACACTCTCCGCCCATGCTGTATCCTCACTGCACTCAAGCAGGGGTAGTGTGTTAGGGGATGGCTTGGGGAGGGGGTCTTGAGAGACTACAGAACCTGTTATAATGGACAAGCACTTGGCACCTTTTCCCCCTGAGAGGCTACAATGGCCACGGCCCAATCACTGTCTGCTGAGGCACTGTTGGCTCATACAGCGAAATCCACAATCTCCCCCCCGCCTGCCTGCCTGCCTGCCTGCCTCTCCCACCCCCCACCCCCCACCCCGGTCTGCCCATGGAAACCAGCTGCCAAGTCAAAGACTCGCTGATGAAAAACAAATACAACGCCGTCAGCCTCGCTACCTCACAGGCAGAAAATTACTCGGGGGGAATTCAAACTTGTAATTCATGTACCACCAACGAGCCATCTCGGACAATTGTAGATGTCACTGTAGCCAGTTAAATATATCGTAAGCATATAAATCTTGTGTGGAATATAAACACCCACCTCCCCACACACACACACACACACACCTACCCCCGCCCCCCTCCCCAACCCACCCACCCACCCACCCAGGAGGGCTCCTGTTTAACTGCTCAACAAATGTCACTGATCTGTTTGGCTTACAATTAGCATTACATTAGCGCTCCAGCCTCGGAGACGTCAGGTGTCGAGGCAGCCTTGGCGACGACTCCCTATTAAAATAAAGCAACCCCCGTTTTTTTTTTTTTTTTTTTGTGAGTTTGTTTTCCACTTGCGCTCTGTTGTCTTTCATGATAGCCCACGCTGAGCCGATGTGCAGTCCTCGTGGCAGCTTCAGAGAAAAAAGGGATCAATGTGAGAGCCACTGGAGGGTGCATTAGAGGATCCACACCAACTGGGTCCCTGTCTCTGTTCATACTGTATCAAAGGCATCTAATTAGGAGTATGGGTAGGGAAGAACAATGGTGTATAGGCTGAAGGAGTCGCTTCTGTACGAGCGATGGAGAAAAAAAACAGTAAGAGGAAGAGGAGTGCTTTGCTTCTTCTCGGTAGGCAGGTGGGAAGACGGTGCATTTATCAGCTTAGGTGCTTATGAGATCATTTCATTTTAGGTTGATGCATAGAAGATGAGGCCGGAAAAAACAATACACTTTAAAAAAAAGATGACTAATAGTCTACCATCTTGAATATTTTCATGAAGAGCTTTCATTTTACCCAGTAGGTTGTATAAGACGGAGGTTTGGTTCATGGATAGAGAAGGATTGGGGCACAAAGAGGCAAAAAAAGTTTGAGAATTACTTACATTTTTTGCTTTTGACAGTATGCTACAGCCTTCATCTGTGAATATAACTTCCTTCCAAGCAGTGGCGTGCACAGACTTCTTGAAGGGCAGGGGCGAAAAGAAAAAAAAGGGCATATACAGCACGTTCTCGCCACTGAAGAGGGCACTTTAGTGCGTGTTTTTGCCACCCAAGAGGTCAGTTTTGTGTTTTTTGCCAACCAGGAGGGCACCTTAGCACGCGTTTTGGCTCTCAAGAAGGCACCTTAGCACACGTTTTGGCTCCCAAGAGGGCACCTTAGCACGCGTTCTGGCTTCCAAGAGGGCACCTTAGCACGCTTTTGGCTCTCAACAAGGCACCTTAGCACGATTTTGGCTCCCAAGAGGGCACCTTAGCACGTGTTTTGGCTCCCAAAAGGGAACCATAGTATGCGTTTTGGCTCCCAAGAGGGCAGTTTAGCACGCTTTTGGCTCTCAAGAAGGCACCTTAGCATGCGTTTTGGCTCCCAAGAGGGCACCTTAGCACGATTTTGGCTCCCAAGAGGGCACCTTAGCATGTGTTCTGGCTCTCAAGAGGGCACCTTGGCACACATTTTGGCTCCCAAGAGGGCACCTTAGAGAGCGTTCAGGCTCCCAAGAGGGCCCCTTAGCACGCGTTTTGGCTCCCAAGAGGGCACCTTAGCACGCGTTTTGGCTCCCAAGAAGGCACCTTAGCATGCGTTTTGGCTCCTGAGAGGCCACCTTAGCACGCGTTTTTGGCTCCCGAGAGGGCACCTTAGCACGCGTTTTGGCTCTCGAGAGGGCACCTTAGCACACGTTTTTCAACAATTGGGCCATGAGGGGGGGGGCGATTGTTGTGCACACCACTGCTTCCAAGCATCCTCATACAATTTTTTTAGATATATACAACCACCTGTTCACAATCACCTACATGCATGTAATCAAACCTCTGCAAGGTCTATCCACTAAAGAAAACCAGAGAAGCGAGTATATGAATCTTGAGTTGATTAAATATATGATCACACATATGATTAAGGACCTTTTAATAAGTCATAAGCAATGCATTGCCATGAGCATGCCATCAGGCTTATAGAAAAAGATATGAGAATAATCCAAAGGCTTAAATGAAAGAGCTTATCAGTTTGTGCACTAATTAATGCTGCCGACCCCCCCACTCTCGACCATGTGTAATACAGGCTTAACCTCACACAAAACAAATAAATTAATAATCAATGTAAATGTCATCAATATATCTTCGTATGGGAGAATATTAAATAAAGCACCCTGAAGGAAGACAGACCTGATTACATCAAATTTAATATGGAACCACAAGAAGAGAGGAAATGGAAATGAAGGGAGGTCATATAATAGAAATGTAAACTAGATTATTATTCATATTATTATTCATATTAATAATTGTAATACATATTATTATAGCACTTTTTCAGAAGAAAGTTATAAAGCAGTTTAAAGGGTTGAACCAGGATTGAAACATGTTAAGGCTGCAACGAGGCACGTTTAATGTATAATAAAAAAAGAACTATAAATATATGAATAAATATACAAAATGGAATAAAATACTCAAGATACATGTCACAATGTAAGCTACAGGGGCCAAGATTTACTTATTTATTGTACTTTTTTTGGCATAAAAGTATTTATTTACATTTATTTTGCATTTTCAAGATATGAAAAATGGAAGAATAAACATAAGTGTCATTACAACCCTATTGAAAACCTTGTTAAATATAAATAAAGTATAATTTGTGACATCACAGTGTAATTTTAGTCTTGAAAACTTCAAAATAAAATGCAAGAAAATGCATCCTTTTGCTCATTTTATACACCAAAAACCCTCCTGTTTGTCCTCAGGTCAAGGAAGGACAGAAGGAAGGACAGGAGGAAGGAAGGAAAGGAGTAAGGAGGGAGGGAGGGAGGGAGGGAGGGAGGAAAGGAGGACGGAAGGAAAGGAGTAAGGATGAAAAGAGGAAGGAATTTAGGAGAGAAGGAAGGAAGGAAGGAAGGACAGGAGTAAGGAGGGAGGGAGGGAGGGAGGGAGGGAGGAAAGGAGGACGGAAGGAAAGGAGTAAGGATGAAAAGAGGAAGGAATTTAGGAGAGAAGGAAGGAAGGAAGGAAGGACAGGAGTAAGGAGGGAGGGAGGGAGGAAAGGAGGACGGAAGGAAAGGAGTAAGGATGAAAAGAGGAAAGAGTTTAGGAAAGAAGGAAGGAAGGAAAGTAGTAAGGACGAAAAGAGGAAGGAATTTAGGAGAGGGAAGGAAAGGAGTAAGGAAGAGGGAGCAAAGATAGAAGGGTGGAAGGGACGAAGGAAGGAAAAATTAAAGAAAGAGGGAAGAAGGAAGGAAAGAAGGAACAGTCAAAAGAGAGATGAGGGGTCAATTTGACCCGGGAGGACGACAGGAGGGTTAATATAATGTAGAATATAACAACACCTGGCAGTTCATTCATGCAAAACAACCTCAACATGCTAAAAGACACGTTGGTTTCCATCACTAAACACCGTGACCGTCCCTCCTCATTCTTTCACCGGCTCGGACAGGAACACAAAAACCCTCCTGTCCTGTGCTCTTTGATATACGTCCCGATACAAGATATACATTACCAATGAACCAAAGACTTTAACAGATTAATGCAAGAACAGCAAACAAAAAAAAAAAAAGGAGGGTGCACCATCTGGCAGGGGGCGAGCATTGTTTAGTCTTTACTCTATTTCTGGGTGGCGGCCATTTTTGATGAAGAGAAATGGATGGGTTCAAAGTCCGCCGGTCACACCAATTCGTGCCGTGAAAACACCGCTTGTGTTTGACTAAGGAGGCCAATGTCAGCAAAGCCCCCGAAGCAACAGTTAGCTAAATAAGCCCTGTCAGGTCTCACTATTAAAGTCGAGGTCTATATGGGGAGATTTATACCCCTGCTATTGTTGTTGTTTGAAAGGCCGCCCCTCTCGCCTCAACCTCCCCTCCCCTCTAAAAGAGCCCTCTTGAGATTTGTGCAGACACTGCAGAGGTCCATGCAAGGAACTGAACAAACCAAAGTGGACAAGCAGATCTGTCTACTGTGTTTGAGGAGGGTTTGAAATAGGAGGTACCGTCTGTCACCGTGGAGAAAATGTTTTAATCTGAAGGAAAACAAGACCTCTGAGATTCTCCCGCCGCTCTATTGACTCCCGTGTGGACTCGATAGTAAGTGCTCATCAAGTGCTGTTTGAGCTTGTCACTTAATAAGATTGATACCGGTTAGAAAACGTGTCGACCTCACAAGGCATGCTCTGTTGATTCGGGTGAAGCGGCGGCATCAGTCAATAATCTGCATCCTTCGGTGTGGTCTATGTGTGTGTGTGTGTGTGTGTGTGTGTGTGTGTGTGTGTGTGAGAGATGGCTTCATGTGGTGCTAATAGATTAATAGATCAGGAATTGGACCGAAGATTAAAAATAAGATAGAAAACATTCATCATATCATTAACAGATCATCGTTAATCTTCATGTCTTTTATTCACACATGAGGGAACACACACACACACACACACACACACACACACACACACACATGCTAGTTCCATGTTATATAATTTCAAAATAAATGTAAGTGTAAACCGAAATTACAGTTACTGATGAAAATGTTGATTACATCTGAAGTCAGACCTTTAAGATTTTGCTCAGGAGGGTTTTTTCATCATTTTTTAAATATTTAACATGTTACTGAATACATATATTACTGTTTTTAATTCTTTAACATCAATATTATTTTTATATTTAGTAAATAAATCATGATGTGGGCTTATTAGGAGCACACATGGGCTTAAATGGAGTCACAGTACCAATTAAACCTTCTTTATTCATCAAATATCTTTATTTTATATTCCAAACTCTACATGAACTAATGAATACATTTTACAATGAGAGATAAATGTTGCTTTATAAGAAATGATCTCCCTTATAAATCATGTCAGTATCCATGACAACACAGCTGGACTTAGATCTTAGGAAGGAAGGAAGGTAGGAAGGAAGGAAGGAAGGAAAGATGGAAGGAAGGAAGGAAGGAAGGAAGGAAAGGTGGAAGGAAGAAAGGAAGGAAGGAAGGAAAGAAGGAGGGAAGGAAAGAAGGAAGGAAGGACAGATGGACGGAAGGTAGGAAGGAAGGAAGGAGGGAAGGACAGATGGACAGAAGGAGGGAAGGAAGGAAGGACAGAAGGAAGGAAGGAAAGAAGGAATAAGGGGAGGTAGGAAGGAAGGAAAGACAGATGGAAGGAAGGAGAGAAGGACAGATGAAGGGAAGGAAGGAAGGACAGAAGGAAGAAAGGAAGGAAGGAAGGACAGATGGAAGGAAGGAAGGAAGGAAGGAAAGATGGAATCTAACAGCTGATAATATTGGCTAGAAAATTAGAAAAGTAATCAAATGTAATAAGTTACATTACACTGATAGTTACATTATTTATTACATTTTAAATAGGGTAACTAGTAACTAGTAATCTATTACATTTCCAAAGTACCCTTCCCAACCCTGTCCATACACAATCACACACACACAACAATATGCAACGAGGAATTATTCTCCCTTAAAACTGAGGAGCCAGCACTTTCTGCTAAGTCATAACTGCCAACTTCACCAATAACAGAAATAATCATTCGTTCCCATGGAAACCGCACGGTGAGTTATGGTGCCAGTGAACAATGGAGAGCAACATGGCAGAGACAATTTGTAAGCAGGAGTGTAAGCAGGTTTTTTTTTGTTTTGGGGAGGGGGGGGGGGGGGGTGCTGAGTTTGTGAAAACAGATAGAAAATGATCAAATCAGCTTGTCTAAAGCCAATAACCACAGGTAGCAATTAATTTAAATGGGGGATCGCATGAGAAGGAAGGAAGGAAGGAAGGAAGGAAGGTAGGAAGGAAGGAAGGACAGATGGAAGGAAGGAAGGACAGGGGGAAGGAAGGAAGGAAGGACAGAAGGAAGGAAGGAAAGAAGGAATAAAGGGAGGAAGGGAGGGAGGAATGAAGGAAGTACAGAGGGAAGGAAGGAAGGAAGGAAGAACAGAAGGAAGGAAGGACAGAGGGAAGGAAGGAAGGAAGGAAGGACACCACACGGTGAGTTATGGTGCCAGTGAACAATGGAGAGCAACATGGCGGAGGGAGGAAGGAAGGAAGTAAAGAAGGAATAAAGGGAGGAAGGAATGAAGGAAGGACAGAGGGAAGGAAGGAATGAAGGAAGGACAGAGGGAAGGAAGGACGGAAGGAAGGAAGGACAGAAGGAAGGAAGGAAGGAAGGAAGGAAGGAAGGACACCACACGGTGAGTTATGGTGCCAGGAGAGCAACATGGCAGAGACAATTTGTAAGCAGGAGTATAAGCAGTTTTTTTTTTTTGGGGGGGGGGGGGGGGCATCGGTCGGTGGCGGGGGGATGCTGAGTTAGTGAAAACGGATAGAAAATGATCAAATCAGCTTGTCTAAAGCCAATAACCACAGGTAGCAATTAATTTAAATGGGGGATCGCATGAGTAGTAGTAATGATCCCGATGATGGCTGTAAGCAGCATTGTGGAGCTAATTTATATTCGTGTGGAGCCGTTAAGAGAGACGACAATGGTGTAATGTTTTTCTTCAGAGCAGTAATAGTCATTTCAGAAATTCATAGCAGCACCTCACTGTTACTGAAGAAAACAGTTTGGGTTAGGGGTTTTTATTTCCTAGCAAAGAAAAACCCGAGCTCAGTGGAGATGAAACCTCAGAATATCACGTTATCGTTATCAAACTGCTATAATACCTCATGAGACTTCCTCCTCCTCCTCCTCCTCCTCCTCTTCCTCCTCCTCTTGACTCTCAGCGCACATTATTGAGTGATGAAGTTATGTGAATTACTTTGCTGTGAGATTAATATGAAACTCATGAATAAATGAGGTCAAACCTGCTGCACTTTCCTCAAGGTGATATTTTGTTTTGTGACTGTTTCCTGAGTAGGTGGAATAGATGACTGATGCTTATATATAATCAGCATTTAAAGCTGGAAAAATGATTTTTTGGCAACTTGGAAATAAGTAAAACAAGTTATTATCAATTGACTCATTATAACTCCTTTAAAAGTTGATATGCCTATCAAATTAGCCACCTGTTGCCTATTTAAACCTTATTGTGTCGACCTGATGAATATAAATGTGTCCTTTTACCTCAGTTTTGGTCTCCACCATCTCCTCAGAACATTTTGGCCACTCTGAAAAGAGCAAAACAAGCTGAAAACATGAAACTGACATATTCTTATTATACATCTTGTTTTAAATTGGATATGTCTATCAACGTAGCTAACTATTGCCTATTTAAACCTTTAAGTGTGTCCTTTTACCTCAGTTTTGGTCTCCACCATCTCCTCAGAACATTATCTATATCCCAAATAAGCAAAACATTTGGATATGTCTTTCAAAGTAGCTAACTATTGCGTATTTAAACCTCATTGTGTCGACCTAATTACTATATGTATATCCTTTTACCTCAGTTTTGGTCTCCACCATCTCCTCAGAACATTATCTGGGTCTTTAGCTGCTTAATGCTCACATAACGCAGGTATTTTACTGTGGTTTTTATTAGCATTTAAAGGTGCAATAATATTTTTTTTGGCCAATCTGAAATGAGCAAAACAAGCTGAAAACATGAAACTGACATATTGTTATTATACATCTTGTTTTAAATTGGATACGTCTATCAAAGTAGCTAACTATTGCCTATTTAAACCTTTAAGTATGTCCTTTTACCTCAGTTTTGGTCTCCACCATCTCCTCAGAACATTATCTATATCCCAAATAAGCAAAACAATTGGATATGTCTTTCAAAGTAGCTAACTGTTGCCTATTTAAACCTCATTGTGTCGACCTAATTACTATAAGTATATCCTTTTACCTCAGTTTTGGTCTGCACCATCTCCTCAGAACATTATCTGGCATTATCAGCATTTAAAGGTGCAATAATGATTTTTTGGCCTCTCAGAAATAAGAAAAACAAGCTGAAAACAAGACAGACATATTGTTATTATAAATATTGTTTTAAATTGGATATGTCTATCAAAGTAGCTAACTATTGCCTATTTAAACCTCATTGTTTCGATCACATGAATTATCCCTTTACCTTGGTTTTGGTCTCCACCATCTCCTCAGAACATTATCTGGGTCTTTTTTTTAATCTAGCTGCTGGATGTTTAAATAAGTTTTTCTATCTTCTATTTGGTCTCTTGTTGCAGGTATTTCACACTGAGCCTTCTCGCCCAAAACAACGAGGCAAGCGTTACATTTAAAGTCCTTAAAACCCAAAATAATTAGCTAAAAGAAGCTAAAAGAAGCTAAAATGATCCGTAGAGATGAAGAGAATTAAAGAGTTGATACATTTCTGTGGATTTTCTGCCACAAGAAACCCCCATTTAACATTTAACATTAAACACAGACATTTAATTTATTTATAACATACAAATAATTGTAAAGTGCAGCTTCAAAAAATAACAATTATTAATTAATACATTCAATGTCAATATTTAGAGGAAGAGGGTGAATGAATAGTAAACATTTTTAACCTTCTTAAGTATTTATACCTATTACCCTTATACTAAATTTATTCCAATGTTACTTTAATATTTATATCCTATGTTAATGTTTTAACAGTCTTTCCATGTTCCATGCAACTCTATAAGGTATTATGGTCCACTGTAATGAAACACATTGTTAAGAGCTGCTTCCTTCCTTCACCAAAATAAAATAACTACACTGAATTCATAATGTTTAATTAATCTTGATGAAGTCAAAATAATGTTGTTTTAATTTGTTATGATTATCATCTTATTTCCCTCCTTTCTTAATTTGTGCATATTTTATTTGCCAGTTCATGTTTATTCCTCCGTTAAGGACAGAAGGAAGGAAGGAAAGGAGTAAGGATGAAAAGAAGAAAGAATTTAGGAGAGAAGGCAGGAAGGAAGGAAAGGAGTAAGGATGAAAGAGGAAGGAATTTAGGAAGGAAAGGAGGGAGGTAGGGAGGGAAGAAGGAAGGAAAGGAGTAAGGGTAAAAAGAGGAAGGAATTTAGGAGAGAAGGAAGGAAGGAAGGAAGGACGAAAAGAGGAAGGAATTTAGGAGATAAGGAAGGAAGGAAGGAGTAAGGAGGGAGGGAGGAAAGGAGGAAGGAAAGAAAGGAAGGAAAGTAGTAAAGAGGAAAAGAGGAAGAAATTTAGGAGAGAAGGAAGGAAGGAAGGGAGGGAGGAAGGATGGAAGGAGGAGGGAGCAAAGAAAGAAGGGTGGAGTCGAAGAAGGAAGGAAAAAGTAAAGAAAGAAGTAAGGAAGGAAGGAAAGAAGGAACAGTCAGAAGAGAGATGGGGTCAATTTGACCCGGGAGGACGACACAAAGGGTTAAATAAGTGAATATTTGACAGCAGGACTTAAACAGTGATTAATATAAAATGCAGTCGTAGCTCTATCAAGATTAATTAAACAGACATTCTTATTAATCTTGATTTGTGAGGAGATACACATGTGAAATAACACTTTTTTGGAGAAGATAGTAAATCAGTGACATATTTGTGAACTCTCCAGAATATTTGAGGCATCAGTAATCTGTTTGATCACACCAGCGCTGAACACAAAGACTCCTCATATCAATGACCTGAAGCAGGCGACTGAGAGGACTCCTCAGTCCCTGACCAGATGCTCCCTGTTCCTCCCACCTGCTGAGAGCAGCCGACAGGACACTGCTGTCCCTTTGCCCCCCCTTACCTCCGTCCGCTTGGGACTGAGTCTATGTCCTTTGATGTACAGATATGATGATGCCCCCCCCCCCCCCGACCCCCCCTCTCGGTGCCCAACCAGCCAGCCAGCCGCCTGTAAGCACCTGAGTTCTTCCTCCTTCGCTGCACTGAACTGACTGCTCTTTATAATCCTGAATCTTTTAAAAATTTTAGGTCCCAGTGTCAAAAACACACATTCATGGAGTTAACTACCCTGTTGTCCTCAAGTCTAGGAAGGGAGAAGGATGGAAAGGAGGGAGGAAGGAAGGAAGAAGGATGGAAAAGAGGGAGGAAGGAAGGAAGGAAGGAAGGAAGGAAGGAGGGAAGGATGGAGGGAGGAAGGAAGGAAGGGAGGAAAGGAAAGGAAAGAAAGGGAGGAAAGGAAAGAAAGGGAGGAAGGAAAGGCAGGAGGGAGAAAGGGAGGGAGAAAGGAGGGAGGGAGGGAGAAAGGAAAAGAGGAAGGGAGGAGGGAAAGAAAGAAGGAAGGAAAGAAGAGAGGGAGGGAGGGAGAAAGGAAAAGAGGAAGGGAAGAAGGAAGGAAAGCAGGAAAGGAAGGGAGGAAGGAGGGAGGGAGGACAGAAGGAAGAGAGGAAAGAAGGAGGGAGGGAGGAAGGAAAGACGGAAGGGAGGAAAGACAGAGAGAAGGAGGGATGAAGAAAGGACAGACGGAAGGAAGGAAGGAAGGAAGGAAGGAAAGGAGGGCGGAAGGAGGGAAGGACGGAGGGAGAAAAGGAAAGAAGGAAGGGAGGAAAGAAGGAAGGGAGGAAGGTAGGGGGGAGGAAAGAAGGAAGAGAGGAAGGAAGGAAGGGAAGGTAAGAAGGAGGGAGGGAGGAAGGAAAGAAGGAAGAGAGGGAGGAAAGACAGAGAGAAGGAAAGAAAGAGAGAAGGAGGGAGGGAGGAAGGAAGGACAGACGGAAGGAAGGTAGGAAGGAAGGGATGAAAGAAGGAGCAGTCAAAACAGACGGGGGAAGGTTAATTAACAAGAAGAAGAAGAAGAACTTGGACATAGTTTACTGCAACATATAAACATCCTCACTGTGCACACTAGAACATAACTCGCTTATACAATAAATAAAATAACTAGTCCCACATAAAGTATTGTTGTGTTGGACTGCAGTGGTAAAAGGTCATATTTCCAATTTTTATGAGTCATAAAATAGATCATAAATAGCATGAAGAGCAACCTGCAGCATCACAGCAGCACAACCTAAAGAATTCAACATTTCAGAGAATACGCTTCAGTTCTTTTTGAGGGAAAATATAAATCTGATGTTTGTGTTTTAAGAAGATTATAAAGCTGATGTATGGACATGTTTAGCATAGCTAGCATGAAGATTAAAGGCAGAGGCTAACAAACTTTAAAGCTCACTAACTAACATTTTCTCTAATGAGTGAGCACAGGAGCAAAACTTAAAGACTTCTAAACACATTAAATAGGTCATAAATGTATTTCTAAAAAAGGTGTAAAAAGCATTTCAACCATTTAGATTTGAATTGTGGAGCTAGGCTTCACAAACTGTGTTTCAACATTTCTGTGTTCAGGATTTAGTGATTAGCATAAACCCGCCCCTGCTGCTGTAGAGGTATAAATACATTCAGCACACACTACTACTACTACAGTCTACAGTTAGCCAGTTAGCATCAGAGTTAGCCAGCGAGCTAGCAGTCGAGTTAGCCGCCGAGCTAGAAGCTGAGTTAGCAGCAGAAAGCTCTGAGACATAGCATCCATGTTTCGGGTAGAGGTGGTGACTTTGATTGACAGGTGACACTTGATAGGGGGCGGGGTTTCAGTGGACACGGCGGCCACGCCCACAGCGTTTAGGAGCAGAGAAAAAGGCTGATTTTTACACAACTTTGAAGCCTAATTTCATATATTTTGTGGATATAACAGCATGTGTATTTTCAACCCAAACATCTTGGCATTGCATCACATATGGGTAACGCTAGCTAATGTTAGCAAACTTTAAATAGATATTACCATGTAGCAGCTCAGTAAGATGCTAACCTAATGACTCCTACTGTTAAGAGACATGTTAGCTTGTCCAAGAGAAACATGTCAGTCATTTTAAGATTCATTAATACATTATGCCTCATTTTGTCTCATGCTTATACTTACAATACAACATGTGCAGTAAAATGCAGGGTGGCATACTATTGAGGCTAAAAAGGCTAATTAGCAACAAAGAGTAATATATTTTAATTCAAATTATCAATAATAATTCAAAGATAACAAATGACAAATCAATGTAAAATAAGTATTACAATGCTGAATAGTGAGGTTGGCTGCAGAATAGTGTACTTAACAGTACTAAATGTACATATGTGACACTTAAAGCCCCATATACAAAATAGATTAGTTATTTTTTTAACGTATGCATGCATTTGATCAAATAATGTCACAGATAAACACACTAATGGTCTCATCACAAGTCACAGATAATCATATTAACCCTCCTGTTGTCCTTGGGTCAAGGCAGGAAGGGAGGAAGAAGGAAGGAAGGAAGGAAGAAAGAAAGAAGGACGGTAGGGAGGAAAGAAGGAACAGTCATAACAGATGGGGTCAATTTGACCCGTGAGGACAACACAAAGGTTAATGATCATATTACTATAAAAAAGGAACTAAAACACAAAGACCCCAGAAGGATATATCTATTTTCTGCTTATATATATATTATATGCTTATATTTACTTCATGTTTCTGTATTTTGAAGGTAACTATATGACCGACCGCGGCCATTATCAGTGTCACTCTGAGCAAGAAGAAAAACAAGCTGGATTCGGAGCAAAACACATTTTTACTACACAGTGGGCAGTCTGCGGCTGTGACACAGAGGTGAAGGACAATGACAATAAGCACCTGTTGGTCGGACGCCAGGATCATAAAAAAAAAAGGGAGAATCACTTTGCTCTGAGAAACCTTGGTGCCAACAATCTTTCTTGGAAAATGGTGAAAATACAGCAGAAAGGATGCTGGTGGAAATTTAATTCAGTTTCTAGCTCTAAAATGTGCAAATTGTATGTAGTGTTAAGTAGAGAGCGTTTTCCTATGTATGTGTGTGTGTGTGTGTGTGTATGTGTGTGTTAATAAGCATTCAGTCCAGTCAGTCAGTCAGTCAGTCAGTGTTCGTGTTCATTATACCAGCATTGTTCTCCAATCTAATCTGATCAGAATTCAACTTTTCTCTCCTCTTTTTTCATCCTTTCTTTCTTCCCTTCTGCTTTATTATTCCTTCACGATGGAGACAGTCAAATGGCGCTGGGTGCTGATTTTATTTCAGGCCATGCTGGTTTATCTAAATGCGGAGAGGAAGGGGGGTGGTGGGGAAGGGCGGGGGGGGGGGGTAAGGCTGACATCCCCACACTTCATCATAGATTCATATCACATACAGCTGGTCATGCATGCAAAATATGACTCTGTAATGAAGCAGAGGGCACGAGTTGTGCTTTGTAAATGTCACATGGTTTCTACGAATCAGCAACTTTTTTTACGTTTTTTTTTTTTTTCTTCCCTCCATTAACATTTCAAACACTCTTCTATGTGGGAGCTGTGAGTGAAACGGAAGAAGAGTTTTATTTTTCTTTTCTATGAATTCATCGATCCATCAATCAACCGACGACTATACATTATGATTAGAATATGATTATTTCTAGCCTTGGTTCAATAGAAATCCTCCAAATGACATAAAGTAAGAGATCCAGACCTTCATGAGACTCCTATCTATTAAATCACACACTGACACACAAACACACACACACACACACACACACACACACACACACACACACACACACACACTATAACACTAACACACTCCCTCTCCACTCATCCTTCATGCTGTTTCAATGGTTTCCAATAGCAACGGCTGCTAACAGCTACTTTGGAGGAAAAACATATATATATATCATTTTAAAATAAATATATATATAGTAAAAATGTTCAGTGTAAGCAGCCTGTGCCACTAAATGGACTCTGAAGTGGAAGCAGGTGAAAGGAAAGGGTTCATGTTATGTGTCTAAATGAGTCAGATAAGGCCGTCTTGGTTGGAGAAACAGTGTTGGAGACATTGTGTGACTCACATGGAGGTAGCGATAGGTCGTTCGGCTCTTTTGAGTGAGCAGGATCACTTGGCTCGGCTCAGTTCGGCTCAGTTCGGCTCCCAAACCCCAAAAGGCTCCTCATTAATTACAACTTCTCACTTTTATAATTCAGCCAAACTCAACATTTTTTTCCACCTGTGATTGGTATGTGTGCACGTATATATCACATAAGTTATTCAGTGTAATTATGCTAGACTTCATCATTTCTAGATTACCATTATTTTACATTCACAGTGTTTTTAACCAATTATTTATATTGAATGTTGTAAATTAGAAAATCACACTCAAAGTGGAACATATATATACATATATATATATATATATATATATATATATATATATATAAAGAAAAAATACATCACAATTCCCAGCCAGCATGTCCATGTGGGCCCCAAATGGGTTAATTGGGGGCTATGTGGGTACTGAGTGGGCATGAGCTTGAACTGGGTTAGTTTCAATAACATGGACCCTGCATGTGAAGCCCATGTGGGTTTGACTGTATGAGCATGGACATAAACAGGGCAAACTGCATGGGCCCCATATTGTTTCAGAAACATGGGCCACACATGTGAAGCCTATGTGGGCCCCATTTAAAGTCGATTCTGATCCCACTTAGACCCCATATGGGCAAACATGGTACATGGGTCTCACCCACTTGAAACCCAGTCAGAACCCACTTGAAGCTCATATAGGCAAACACAGGTGGGGTCACCATGGAAACTGCAGACTAACCCACTTAGGATCCATATTTGCAGCCCATATTTAACCCTTATGGGGCCCACATGGACATGCTGGCTGGGAAACATGCAAAACAGCAGCATGCATGTCAGACTGTCTTTAGGGTACATTGACACTATAGTAAATGTCTCAGTTTAGAGGGGGCTGATCCAGTTTCTTCCCCTCCCCTCTCATAATATTGTATGTTATAAATTAGATTAGATTTTAAAAACTATCCAAAACAAATACCAGTCCAATCTGAGTCTATTGCCAGCAGATATCAGACCTGTCCTGATAAACTTTGCCTTTGTGTCTTTCTCCTTAGATTTTAACTAAGGTCAATTATTACAATGAAAAAAAAGAGTGGAGTCAAAATAGAGTCGGCTTGGTTGCGACCGACTGGAGGATTTCAGTACCATAGTAGTCTGGTAACCTGACAGGAAAATAAACTCATATTCAGCCCTGCAGTTAATGAATTAGCTGTTTATTTAAAAGGAAAATCCCAGTTTACGTCAGTTTAGTCCTGTAGCTCATGATTAATGAGGCAAAAACACAAGAGGTCAGCAGATCACACTCCAACTGCAATTACTCAATTAATTGATTGACAGTTAATCTGCAACTATTTTAGTGTCTTTTTAAAGGAGCAATGCCAACAAAAAACAACTCAAAAGCGAGGATTTGAAACTTTCATGTGTCATATGTGATAGCGAACCTGACAAATCATGCTCTAATGTCGGTTTCGTGGCCAGTTTCAGGTTGATGGACGGTAAAATTATAGAGCCACATGACTTTTTTGGAGGGGTTTTTGTAGATCAAAGCGCTGACTATTGATGAGCGGTCAAATACAAAATTGTGTAATTACAGTTAACTGCAGCCACAGACGGAGAGAGCTGCACTCGGCTGTAAGTATAGTGGCTTTTCCTCCGGCTGATTGCTACGAAAACCAGCAGATGAAATCAAGCCTTTAATACGAAGAAGATGCTTCATAGAAAAGAGAGTTTTAAGTTTTTTTAAAGGGTTAGATTAACCCTCCTGTTGTCCTCAGGTTAAGGAAGGGAGGAAAGAAGGAAAGGAAGGAAGGAAAGAGGTAAGGAGGGAGGGAGGAATTAAGTAAGGAGAGAAGGAAGGGAGGAAGGAAGGGAGGGAGGAATTAAGTAAGGAGAGAAGGAAGGGATTAATGAAAGGAGTAAGGAGGGAGGAAGGAAGGAATGAAAGGAGTAAGGAGGGAGGAAGGAAGGAGGAAGGAGGGAGGGAGGTAGGAAGGAAGGAAAGGAGTAAGGAAGGAGAGAGGGAGGAAAGGAGGAAGGAGAGAAGGAAGGAAGGAAGGAATGAGAAGGAGGGGAGTAAGGAAGGAAGGAGGAAGGAAAGGAGGAAGAAAGGAATGAAAGAAAGGAGTAAGGAGGGAGGAAGGAAAGGAGAGAAGGAAGGAAGGAAGGAGAGAAGGGAGGGAGGAAGGAAAGGAGGGAGGAAGGAAGGAAAGGAGGAAGGAAGGAAGTGAGGAAAAAAGTATGGAAGGAGGGGAAGAACAAAGGAAAAATTAAAGAAACAGGGAGGAAGGAAGGAAGGAAGGAAGGAAAGAAGGAACAGTCAAAAGAGAGATGGGGTCAATTTGACCCGGGAGGACGACAGGAAGGTTAATAAAGAGTTTGAAAAGAAAAGAGAGGATTAAATAAAAGACAGGATGTATCAAACCTCACATGCTGTTAAAATAAACCACCAACAAACTCAAGGATCTCTTTTAGTTTCTTATTATCAGCTTCTTTCCTCTTTGCCCTCGTCTTTTCTTTTCTTTAATCTGATTGCAGGTTTTCACTCCTCTAACTGTGAAAGCCTGCTGATTCAACTTTTCTTTTTTTTTCTTTTTTTTTATCTTTGCTAAATAATGAAGCTCGAGACCACATGCCAGAGAGAATCTCAGAGACACACTTGTTTCCTGCAGGGATCTAATCAGACAGCAGCATCAGCACTCTGCATAGCTTTACCTCCAACTCGGCGCATCAACAGATGTGCTGCAAGTTCACACCAGAGAAATGATCCCTTATTCTTTTTTTCTTGTCTTTATTCAGCAGGACCATATGCTCTTTGTGTTCCAAGGAATGAAAGAAGATAGGAAGGATGGACAGAAGGACAGAAGGAAGGAAGGATGGACTGAAGTAAAGAAGGAAGGAAAGAAAGAAATAAGGAAGGACAGAAGGAAGGAAGGATGGACAGAAGTAAAGAAGGAAGGAAAGAAAGAAATAAGGAAGGACAGAATGAAGGAACAAAGGAAGGAAGGAATGAAAGAAGATAGGAAGGATGGACAGAAGGACAGAAGGAAGGAAGGAAGGATGGACAGAAGGAAGGAAGGGAGGATGGACGGAAGGAAGGAAAGAAGGTAGGAAGGATGGACAGAAGGAAGGAAGGATGGACAGAAGGACAGAAGGAAGTAGGAAGGAATGGAAGGACAGAAGGAAGGAAGGAAGGAAAGAAGGTAGTAAGGATGGACAGAAGGAGAGAAGGAAGGAAGGAAAGAAGGAAGGAAGGATGGACAAAAGGAAGGAAGGAAGGATGGACAGAAGTAAGGAAGGAAGGAAAGAAAGAAATAAGGAAGGACAGAAGGAAAGAAGGAAGGAAGGAAGGAATGAAAGAAGGTAGGAAGGATGGATAGAAGGAAGGAGGGACAAAAGGAAGGAACAGAACAGATGTGCTGCAAGTTCCCACCAGAGAAATGATCCCTTCTTCTTTTTTTCTTGTCTTTATTCAGCAGGACCATATGCTCTTTGTGTTCCAAGGAATGAAAGAAGATAGGAAGGATGGACAGAAGGAAAGAAGGAAGGAAGGATGGACAGAAGTAAACAAGGAAGGAAAGAAAGAAATAAGGAAGGACAGAAGGAAGGAAGGAAGGAAGGAAGGAAGGAAGGAAGGAAGGAAGGAAAGAAAGAAATAAGGAAGGACAGAAGGAAGGAAGAAAGGAAGGAAGGAATGAAATAAGATAGGAAGGATGGACAGAAGGAAGGAAGGATGGACAGAAGTAAGGAAGGAAGGAAAGAAAGAAAGAAGGAAGGACAGAAGGATGGACAGAAGGAAGGAAGGGAGGATGGACAGAAGGAAGGAAGGAAGGATGCACAGAAGGAAGGAAGGGAGGATGGACAGAAGGAAGGAAGGAAAGAAGGTAGGAAGGATGGACAGAAGGAAGTAGGAAGGAATGGAAGGACAGAAGGAAGGAAGGAAGGACAGAAGGACAGAAGGAAGGAAGGGTGGACAGAAGTAAGGAAGGAAGGAAAGAAAGAAATAAGGAAGGAAGGAAGGAACAGAACAGATGTGCTGCAAAAGGAAGGAAGGAAGGTGGGATGGACAGAAGGAAGGAAGGAAGGATGGATAGACAGAAGTAAGGAAGGAAGGAAGGAAGGACAAAAGGAAGGAAGGAAGGAAGGAAGGAAGGAAGGAACAGAACAGATGTGCTGCAAGTTCCCACCAGAGAAATGATCCCTTCTTCTTTTTTCCTTGTCTTTATTCAGCAGGACCATATGCTCTTTGTGTTCCAAGGAATGAAAGAAGATAGGAAGGATGGACAGAAGGACAGAAGGAAGGAAGGATGGACATAAGTAAGGGAAGGAAGGAAAGAAAGAAATAAGGAAGGACAGAAGGAAGGAAGAAAGGAAGGAAGGAATGAAAGAAGATAGGAAGGATGGACAGAAGGACAGAAGGAAGGAAGGATGGACATAAGTAAGGGAAGGAAGGAAAGAAAGAAATAAGGAAGGACAGAAGGAAGGAAGAAAGGAAGGAAGGAATGAAAGAAGATAGGAAGGATGGACAGAAGGAAGGAAGGAAGGAAAGAAAGAAAGAAGGACAGAAGGATGGACAGAAGGAAGGAAGGGAGGATGGACAGAAGGAAGGAAGGAAGGATGGACAGAAGGAAGGAAGGGAGGATGGACAGAAGGAAGGAAGGAAAGAAGGTAGGAAGGATGGACAGAAGGAAGGAAGGATGGACAGAAGGACAGAAGGAAGTAGGAAGGAATGGAAGGACAGAAGGACGGAAGGAAGGACAGAAGGAAGAAAGGAAAGAAGGTAAGAAGGAAGGAAGGAAGGACAGAAGGAAGGAATGAAAGAAGGTAGGAAGGCAAGACAGAAGGAAGGAACAGAACCGATGTGCTGCAAAAGGAAGGAAGGAAGGATGGACAGAAGGAAGGAAGGAAGGAAGGAAGGAAGGAAGGAAGGAAGGACAAAAGGAAGGAAGGAACAGAACAGATGTGCTGCAAGTTCCCACCAGAGAAATGATCCCTTCTTCTTTTTTCTTGTCTTTATTCAGCAGGACCATATGCTCTTTGTGTTCTGCCCCTGCTTCAACACCCTTCAGAGAAGAACCTTAAGTTTCAAACTGGCCAAGATGAAGTTACAGTTACTTATGATAGGAAGGAAGGAAGAGAGGAAAGAAGGAAGGAAATGAGTAAGGGAAGGAAGGAAAGAAAGAAATAAGGAAGGACAGAAGGAAGGAAGAAAGGAAGGAATGAAAGAAGATAGGAAGGATGGACAGAAGGAAGGAAGGATGGACAGAAGTAAGGAAGGAAGGAAAGAAAGAAAGAAGGAAGGACAGAAGGATGGACAGAAGGAAGGAAGGGAGGATGGACAGAAGGACAGAAGGAAGGAAGGAAGGATGGACAGAAGGAAGGAAGGGAGGATGGACAGAAGGAAGGAAGGATGGACAGAAGGAAGTAGGAAGGAATGGAAGGACAGAAGGACAGAAGGAAGGACAGAAGGAATGAAGGAAGGAAGGAAGGATGGACAGAAGGACAGAAGGAAGGAAGGAAGGATGGATGGACAGAAGGAAGGAAGGAAGGACAAAGGGAAGGAAGGACGGAAGGAACAGAACAGATGTGCTGCAAGTTCACACAAGAGAAATTATCCCTTCTTCTTTTCTTTTTCTTTTTTTCTTGTCTTTATTCAGCAGGACCATATGCTCTTTGTGTTCTGCCCCTGCTTCAACACCCTTTGGCACCTTTTCCTCACAGTTTCCAGCTGACTTTTCTTTTTCTTTTTTTTTCTTTTTTCTTCCAAGACCAAAAAAAAAAAATGCACGACTCCATGAAGAGACACATCGTTTTGTGCGGTGGAAGGTAATTACACAAAGACGAGGCAGACGGAGGTCACACCTGCACAGTAATCCTGCCATGTGTACAGTACTTTATCATTGCTAATGCAGTGATAATTACAAATGAGACGTGAAGCTCCGCAGAATTAATTTCACCATCTTTTTTTTTCATATTGTGGAAGCTTGTTTGATCTTTCTCTTTGTTGTCTACTTTTTTTTTTTTTTTTACATAATAATAAACCCGTCTCCTCGACGTTGCTTTTATGCTACTAAATGGTTTCACATATTAACTGTGTGCAGTGTTTTCTAGTTTAACCACATTTATAAATAGAGAAGTAGCTTTCTGAGTAGCAGCTTGCTCCTTTAACCCTTACATACTGAAAAACACCCCAAATGTCTTTTATTCTGAAATTCGATGACTTTTCCTAAAGTGGCCCAAAATATAAGTGTAAAGATGGTACAAATGTTGGTCCATTGAGGCTGTTCTGGGTCAAATTATCTCCATATCTACCGTATTTTTCGGACTATAAGGCGCAATATCAATGAACGTGTCTATTTTCATACATAAGGTGCACCGGATTATAAGACGCATTAAGCGAAACAAAAACGTGTGTCAGATAAATCGAACTTTATTCACCTTCAGTGTCTGAATGTAACAGCTGGGCGATTTCGGCATCAAGCATGCCCGGATCCCTCTCGTCATTATCCGTTAGTCATTAGTCTCATTGCTGTTACCGGTACTTGGCTGTTGTTCAGTGATGATTCCGGCCTTCATGAAAGCTCGGACAACACTTGAGACTGATACCTTAGCCCAGGCATCCACGATCCATTGGCACATAGTGGCGTAACTCGCCCGGCGTTGCCTCCCTGTCTTGGTGAATGTGTGTTCGCCTTCTATCATCCACTGCTCCCACGCAGCTCGCAATTTAACTTTGAACTCTGCGCGGCTCCTGACTACGGCAGCCGTAATGCGTAATTTTGACTTTTGAGCGCCGCACCACATAAAATCGGTTTGAGGTCAGTAAGCACAACCAGAATTAATATATAAGGCGCACCGTACTATAAGGCCCACTGTCGATTGTTGAGAAAATTAAATGATTTTAAGTGCACCTTATAGTCCGAAAATATGGTATGTCCATGTATTTTAGTGAAATGAATAGTTAATAGTTTTAATAAGATAGTAGTTATGAGGATTTCTTTTTATGATGTAGCAGTGAAGACTGATGGCTCTAATGGTTCTACAATAAACCCCACACTTCCAGAAAGCTCTGCTCATTTTACACTTTACATATAAAATAACATTTAACCACCAAAAAAACATGCAAAAATGACGAAAGAAACCTAAAAACTATCAAAAAGAGACATAAAAATGACTAAAAGAGACTTAAATTGACTAAAGAAACCTAATTGCTTCCAAAAAGAGATGAAAAAAAGACTAAAAACATCTAGTTGCCATAGTAACCATGAGATGGAGTGACTAAAGAGACTCAAAACTACCAAAAAGAGATGAAAAAATGACTAAAAACATCTAGTTGCCATAGTAACCATGAGAGGAGTGACTAAAGAGACTCAAAACTACCAAAAAGAGACATTTCCATCATTATGTCTCTGTTATATTTTCATGTCTGAGGTAAAATAGGACATGATATTGTGTGGTAGGAGATGTTTAGTGGTGTAAAAGCTAAAACATACACTCTCTCTCTGCTCTCTGAGACATGAATCAAGGTTTAATCACATTTATTGATCAGGAGGGGGTTCTTAGACCATACTGTGAGGGCATTGAATTTGAACAGTATTAGTATCTAAGGGTTAAATAGTGCAACATAGTGTAGCTAGTGAGATACAGTTTCAAAGTTTCTTCCCCAACATTCATTTTATTCTTTTTTCTTTCTTTTTTTTGGCCAATTGGGCAAAGCGTAACAAGCAGCGAGCGAACCCAGATGGAGCTACATTAGCATTCATTTGGAGTCATGTTTCAGTTCATCTGATGTATGTAAATCCAATATGGCTCCTTAGTTGCTAAATTCTCACTTGTGTCCTGTTGTAGCGCACAGTGGATCCATCAGAGCTGGAAACAGCTGCCTGCTGATGCTCAACAGCACATTTCACATCACGTATGGTAAAATATTGATTATAGAGAAGCTTCAACCGAGACGTTTCACTTCCTGTAACGTAACCATGGAAATAACAATCTTGCATCAGTTGTTGAAATTTAAAGAAAACAAAGCAACTATGGGGGGATGTTTGTTCTCATCTGATCAGATATTATTAACCCTCCTGTTGTCCTCGAGTCAAGGAAGGAAGGGAGGAAGGATGGAAGGAAGGGAAGAAGAAGGAAGGAAAGAAAGGAGGAAGAAGGAAGGAAGTATGGATGGATGGAAGGATGAAAGGAAGGAAGCTGGAATGAAGGAAGGAAGGAACGAAGGAAGGAAGGAAGGATGGATGGATGGATGATGGATGCATGGATGGAAGGATGGAAAGGAGGAAGAAGGAAGGAAAGGAGGAAGGAAGGAAAGCTGGAAGGATGGAAGGAAGGAAGTATGGATGGATGGAAGGATGAACGGAAGGAAGGAAGGAAGGAAGGAAGGAAAGAAGGGAGGGAGGGAGGGAGGAAGGAAGGAAGGACAGATGGAAGGAAGGAAGGAAAGAAAGAAGGAAGGACTGATGAAGGGAACATTTACCCTAACAGCTGATAACATTGGTTAGAAATTAGAAGTCATCAAATGTAATAAGTTACATTACTTTGATTACATCATTGAAATAGTTACATTTCTTATTACATTATAAATACAGTAATCAGTAATCTGTAACCTATTATATTTCCAAAGTACCCTTCCTTGTTTATAAATATATATATTAATATAATTGTTAGAATAAAGAGGAGCAGATGTTGTCAAACTAAGTTAACTTCATGTTTCAGTGAGAGGAGAATCTGCCTGTTTGCAGAATATCAATTAGCAACGCTGCATATAGAGCGAAGAAAACAAAGAAGAAGAAAAAAAAAACTGCTGTTAAACTTGTCACTCAGCATTGTTTACTCCTTTTTTTCCCCCCATCAGCTCTCTTCTGTATGCAGATGGTAAAGTTTTGCAGGATGTGCTGAAAACGACATTGTTTTGACATTGCATTTTTCCAGGTGACATCTCATCCAAACCCTGGAGGCGAGAGATTTATGCCTAGAGTGACTTAGAGAGGACAATGATGGCTTCCGCAGTGTTGTTTTATGACTCCGAGGCCTCTGAATATCCCCCATACCTCTTTATGTTCAATATGTCACTCCTTCTCTTCCTCTCTTCTTCCAACAAACGATAACATCTCTCCTCCATTCCTCCAGAGTCTTATACCGCTCTCATTATCACTCCCTCAGACCAAGGCGGAGAGACAGCGTCAGCATGTGTCTGAACCGTATATAGAGGAGGGCGAACAAGAGACGTGAGTGTAATAGTGAAGAGTATATGACACACATTTCATAAGACGACAAAAAAAAAAAAAAAAAAGGAAAAGGAGGCGTGTGACAAAAAGTGACTGGAACAAAAAAAAAAAAAACCTGACTCCTTCATCCGTTTCTCTCGCTGTGAAATTCTTTTGAGTCAATTTGTACTATGCAGATCCAGTTTCCTCATTAGGGGTTTGATTTTTTTGTCACTTCAAAACCCCCCGGAAAGATGAATCGTTCCATCTGGCGTTTGCCTGAGAAGTGAATTTCATTTCACATCTCGCCACGCTTTCATTCTCACACGCCAAAAAAAAAAAAACAACACAAATTCTCAGCACACACACACTCTCTCTCTTACACACAATCTGTAAATAGTCAATATGGAGCTTAGTATGCTTGCACGGTGATCTTTACAAATGAAAAAAAACAAAAAAGAATGATATGAACCTCTGAGGGATTGTCGCAGACTCAGCAGACGTGAGCGAGCCACAGAGTGACGCTCCATCTCAAAGCTGTCTGCCATCCATCAGTTGCCGGGTGACATGCTCGCAGCCTGCTCCGCTTCATGTTTGTCCTACAGCTGATGAGCAGCGATGGCAGCGAGCGTGAAATGTACTAGACTTGTCGTCGTCGTCACTCGGCGGACGGCGATCTGTCTCCTCTCCTCTGCCGCTGTTCCCGCCGCCGCTGCTACTGCTGCTGCAGACATATCAGTTAATTCCCAGGATGGTGTGAAGGAAGATAGGGGCAGAAAGGAGGTGAAGGAAGGAAGGAAGGATGGTAGGGATGAAGGGAGGGAGGTGAGGGGTTGCTTTTTTTACAGTTGACATGCTATTCCTGCACCTGACAATATGCTTTTCCATCCTGTTAAATGCTTTCCCTTCCTAACCCCCCTCCTTTTTTTCCCCTCTTTCATTTCATTTATTCTCTCGTCTTGTCTTTTTTTTTTTTTTTTTTTGCAGGGTTTTCTCGAGGCTCCTCTCCAACCCTCTCCCCTTCCATTTCAATGTGTGACAATGCATCCTCCATTAAGTCCTTATAGGTTGATGGAAATGTCATAAGGGCATTGAGACGGCCATACATCACTTCCTCCTTCTTCTGCTGAGCTTTCATTTTCTTTTCTTTTTCCCTCTTCCACTCTGTCACAATACAGAGCCAGATCACTTGTCTGCTATACACCCCCCCCCTCCCTCTTCCTCTCTCCCCCTCACCCCTATCCTGCTTCATTAAAGCCTCCATCTTCAGATATGAAACAGCCATAATCTATCTATACTCATGGCAGAGGCTCACCCACTACTATGGGTCTGCATGTAAGTGAAGGATTTCCACTCTGACACAGCTCCGCTTTATCCTCAGATCCACACACCTTGAGGGAGATTCGGGGCTGCTGTAGGTGTATCAGCACTAATGCAGCGCTAGTGCACATCGGCTACAGGGATTTGCAGGAGATCTGCTTATTTTGGAGTCGTTTTGATAACCGAGAAGAATAAGCTATTCCCCCCTCCTCCCTCCCTCTCCTCCCTCCCTCCCTCCCTTCTTCCCTCCTTACCACCACCTAAATTTCCTGTAACTGCAAATGTAGTCACCTTGGAGGCTGTGGAGGTGTGTCATGTGATGAAATGGGTATGTGTGTGTGTGTGTGTGTGTGTGTGTGTGTGTTAGTTGCACAGAGCACCTGCTGGTTCCCTGTTCTCCACCCTGTCCCCCCCCCCCCCCCCTATCACATTACAGCTCAGATAGATGCTAGCAGAACCCCAGAGGTAAGGGATTAATTTGTTTAAAGCTCCGCAGACTGCTTTGACTGACCTTGGTTGGACAGAGAGGAGGAGGGAAAACACACACACACACACACACACACACACACACACACACACACACACACACACAAAGAATGATTTTTCACTCTCGTTTCTGCCCTGCACACTAACCTGGAGGGAGAAGGAAAAGAAAGATTAAGAGAAAAGAGGGAGGCTAGTCTCTATCTCTCCTTTTATATATAAACTGGAATCACCCAGAGCAGCAGCCACTGGGCCATTTCAAACAGTCCTAGTCTTGTTTGTGTAACTCGTATGCTAACCTCATGATTTCACCATCAGCTAAACCCCCGCTGGACTTTTTTTTTCTTCATATACCTAGCTGTTTAATTTGTTTCCTAAAGGTGACAGCATCACATACAGAGGGGATTACATACTGTACCCAATTTAGAGGTTTATCCATCTACACTGGAATGAGGATGTGTGTGTATCTGCTCTTCTCTATATGAATTTAATAGGATTTGATTTTATTTTTTTTACAGTTTTTGTTTAAGGGGAAAGCTTCTGCTACCAAAGTGGTATCATATCTTTACATAACATGTTATCTGTCCCATGTTTTGGCACTTACAGATGGGAAAACAATAATAATAATGATAATAATTAAAGTTGCAAGCAGCGATGAACGGGCCCTCGCCACCCCATTGACGTCAGTTTACAGATACAATAGGGCTTCGTGCTGGTCAGCGCTCGGGCCCTTATAATAAAAAAATAAGCCCCCAAATCCTACATCATCTTTTGCTGTTTATTAGCAATACCAAAGCTAAGAAACTATTAATAGGACCCAACTTATTACCACAGGTTTTACACATATATTTGGAAATTATGGTCAAAAAGTTAGTTAATCCTCTCGGGTCAAAATTACTCCTCGCTCACCCTTCTAGCCAACTTTATACTAACTTATTACCACAGGTTTTACACTTATTTTTGGGGGAATGATGGTCAAAATTTACCCGAGGACAACAGAAGGGCATATATTATATATCTCAAGCAGTGATTGGACATATAGGATGAGTAGGTAAAAAAAGATATAGGCAGGATCCTGACAATACATCCTTAATTCTAAAATCACTGTGAAAGGCAGCAATACTCAATTTGATGTGATTTATACTCTTAGAAAGTGTTAAAAGAAGCTATTAGACATATTAATAGACATATCAGAGACAAGCAGCAACACAACAAGATCCTAGCTGACTGAAATCAATGAATGGAGAGTCAATATAATTTTGGGTTTTGGCTTAAACTCTCCCAAGATACACTACTTATATCAAGTCAAGTCAAATTTATCTATAAAGCACATTTAAAGACAACTGTAGCTGACCAATCAAAAAAACATAAAAGTAGACATAAAACTAAGAAAAGACAACTCTCATACTGACTTAAAAGCTAAAAAAATAAAAATCATCCCAGAGTTTGGGGGGCTATAACTCAAAAAGACCCAATCCAGACTCAATCCTAAAATGTACAGTAGCTGACCAAAGTGCTGAACAATCCAAAAAACATAAAAGTAGACAAAGTAGTAGACCAAAAACAAAAAAAAATCTCATACTAAGGCAGACTATAGGCAGTGAGGGGAGACAGAGGCAACTCATCCCAAAGTTTAGGGCAGAGGTGTCAAACTCATTTTCGTTCGAGGGTCACATACAGACCAATTTCATCTCATGTGGGCCAGATCATTAAAAAGATGGAAGGAAGGAAGGAAGGAAGGAAGGAAGGAAGGAAATAAGAAGGGAAGGGAGGAAAGACAGGCAAAAGGAAGGAGGAAGAAAGGTAGGAAGGACAGACAGAAGGAAGGGAAGGAGGAAGGAAGGAACGAAGAAAGGAAAAATGGAAGCTAGGGAAGAAGGACAGATGGAAGGAAGGACAGAAGGAAGGAAGGACAGAAGGAAGAAAGGAAGGAACAAATGAATGAAGAAAGGAAAAAAGGAAGGTAGGAAGGACAGATGGAAGGAAGAAAAAGAATACAGGATGGCAAGTGGGCCGGATCGCACCCCTCGGCGGGCCGTATCTGGCCCACGGGCCGCATGTTTGACACCCCTGGTTTAGGGGCTATAACTTTAAAAGTATCGGTCTCCCTCTGCTCTGTGCTTCAACCTTGATCTTGGTTCAACTGGTCAGCTGACCCGAGTGTCGTTGATGGTAGATGCGTTTGTAAAATATGTGATTTATAAGCAAAGAGTTAAAATTCTCAATCCTTACATGTACAGAGAAATGTGCTCTAGCTTGCACATTCCTGGAGCAGCTGTAGGTGTGAAAGGGAGGCCTGGCTAACACTGACATAAAGGGCATTACAGAAGTAATACAGAACGTGTGAAGAGACATTATTAGACATGTTACCACACACACTAGAGACAAGCAGCAATAAAACAAGACCCTCCCCAAACTAACCTGACTTAAACTGTCCCAGGATAAGCTCATACTGGGAACTGAGTAAGAACCAGACGGGGGAGTTCTGGTCCTCTGAAATGAGGCTAACGCGGAAGTAACTTAGAACTGCATTCTATCAAAAGGCCACCAGGGGGCGACCGTCTCTATACAAGTCAATGGAGAATTCACCAACTTCTCACTTGATTTCTAACCTCAGTAAACGTTTTCAAAATGTGTTTATGGTCTCAATCGCTAGTTTAAAGCCTTCTTCAATGCAGTATGATGTTCATTTGGGACATTTTGGCCTCCCTGATTTTATATTTGACGATAAAGCAGGGTATGCATTAGGGCGTGGCTACTTCCTGATTGACAGGTTGATTGACCAATGTCCTCGAGATCCAGCCCTTGCAACCATAGCAACCTCCCCGCTCCGCCCATGGCTCCGCCTCATGCCCATATAAGTAGAATCTGTGTTTTTATTTTTCCCAGCATGCACCTGAAATTTTCAAGATGGCGCTGCCCAGATTCGAAACTATTGGCTTCCGAGCAGCAGTCCACAAACCAATGGGTGACGTCACGGATGTTACGTCCATTTCTTTTATACAGTCTGTGGTAAGAACCTGTATTCCTGTTGCCATGGTAATAAATGAACATGTCATCCAGTGGAGCTGTATGTTGCATCAATTCATGGTTGGTTTGGATCTTTATTGATGGCATCGGACAAAAAAATGTAGAATATCAACAGATTTATCCATTAAGTCAGGGATTAGAGCTGATAATAGACATGTGAGATGTGCTTGGGGCGTTGGAAATTAAGGTTTAAAGTATTTATTACATGTTTAGTCATCCAAATATGTCTCTGTGTAGCGCATACGTGTTTGATTCTGCGTGGAGGCGAGAGGTTGTCACGCTGCATTTTCTCCAATTCCGACGAAGGAATAAAAGTTAAGTCAAACAAATTGAATCTGACAAAGCTGCCGTGTGTTGCTCTCACAGCACACAGACACATCCCAAATGGATTTAACCCTCTTGTCGTCCTCCCGGGTCAAATTGACCCCATCTCTTCTTTCCTTCCTTCCTCCCTCTTTATTTAATTTTAATTTTCTCCTTCCGTACTTCTTTCCTCACTTCCTTCCATCCTTTCTTGCTTCCTTTCTCCTTACTTCCTTTCCCTCCTTCCTCCTTTCCTTCCTTCCTCCCTTCTCTCCTTACTTCCTTCCTTTCCCTTCCTCCCTCCTTACTCATTTCAATCCTTCCTTCCTCCTTTCCTGCCTTCCTTCCTCCTTCCCTTCTCTCCTTACTCCTTTCAATCCTTCCTTGCTTGCTTACTCCTTTCAATCCTTCCTTCCTTTCTCCCTTCCTTCTCTCCTTCCTTCCTTCCTTCTCTCCTTACTTCCTTCCTTTCCCTCCCTCCCTCCTTACTCCTTTCCTTCATTCCTTCCTTCCTCCCTTCTTTCCCTCCCTCCTTACTCCTTTCAATCCTTCCTTCCTCCCTTCCCTTCCTTCCCTCCTTACTCCTGCCAGTCCTTACTTCCCTCCCTCCTTACTCCTTTCAAACCCTCTTTCCTTCCTTCCTACCTTCCTTCCTTCCTTCCTTCTCTCCTTACTTCCTTCCTTCCTTCCTCCCTTCCCTTCTCTCCTTACTCCTTTCAATCCTTCCTTCCTTTCTCCCGTCCTTCTCTCCTTCTCTCCTGTCCTTCCTTGACCCCGGTAGGACAACAGGAGGATTAATCGGAATGACGGACAGAAACCTAAAATGAGAACATGGTCTGAATTATAAAGCAAAGAATAAAAACGTCCGATTGCATCAAAAGTTTCCAACCTTAGCGTACGTGCGAGCTCACGTGTAGCATGCAATGAAAAACACACTCATGCCCACATTAAATTCCCATCACTCTTCCGTTTATTAGTCACGTCACAGTCCTGTGCGACGAGCATGGTAATCACAAGGTGTGGCTGTCAACATCAATAAGAGCCTTCCAGCATGAGGGGCCATTAATACCAAAGTAGCCACTCCGCATGTTGTCAGATATGAATAATGGTTTGCATAACAAATCATTTCGCTGTCTGACAGATATTCCAGCGTCTGCATTGGCGGAGGCGCCGGTTTTTGCAGCACTTTGCTCCCATCAGCAGCCCCCGCCGCTTGATCAAAGCTGAAGTTGAGGACCGGTTGGACGGCGAATTGGCAAAAACAGATTCCTCCGACGCCCGATGACACCTTGTTCTGTGGCTACAGAGAAGATAATACAGGAAAAAGGTTACGCACTACGGCGAAGGAATGAATCACCAGAAGTCATGAATAGTTAGTGTCCCACAGCTGGGATGTAATGATGTTTTCTAATCATTTCCAGAGGTCGCTGCACCTCATCTCTCACTGATGACATCTTGGTGGCAAATGCAATTTGACCTGAAAACAACAACCTGGATCTTCTGTCATCATGTAACTTTCCACATCAATCTTAGCAGGAAAACAGGCTCAGGTAGATAAACAACAACAACAGGAGAGCAGGATCATATCTGGATAAATGAAATGAAATGATCTCATATGGCTGCTTCTGTATGGAAGTGTATTGCATTCACTAAAAAAGCTCTGTTTTTCTGATTTAATGAGATCATTTTACTGTTTTTCTGAATATTTTTCCCTGTTTTCCTGAATTAACGAGATCATTTTTCCTATTTTTTTGAATTAATGAGATCATTTTTCCTATTTTTCTGAATTAACAAGATATATTTTCCTATTTTTCTGAATTAACAAGATCATTTTTCCTATTTTTCTGAATTAACAAGATCATTTTTCCCATTTTTCTGAATTAAAAAGATCATTTTTCCTATTTTTCTGAATTAACAAGATTATTTTTCCTATTTTTCTGAATTAAAAAGATCATTTTTCCTATTTTTCTGAATTAACAAGATCATTTTTAAGATATTTTTCCTATTTATTTTAATTAACAAGATATATTTTCCTGTTTTCCTGAATTAACGAGATCATTTTTCCAGTTATTCTGAATCATTTCTAGAGAAATATTGCAACATCCAGCAAATCTGAACGGACTTTTCCATCCGAACAACCGCAAAGTTTCCTGAAGCGCCTGCTCAAAGTCGACAAACTAATGACAAAACCATCAATATGACTTAAAGACAGAGACAGGATTATCTGTCAGTCTCTCAAACCCAAAACTAAAGAAAACTAGATTAACCTTCCTGTCGTCCTCCCGGGTCAAATTAACCCCGTCTGTTTTGGCGGTTCCTTATTTCCTCCCTTCCTTCTTTCCTTCCTCTATCCCCCTTCCTTCCTTCCTTCCTTCCTTCTGTCCTTCCTTCCTTCCTTCTGTCCTTCCTTTCCTACCTACCTCTTCCCTCTTTCTTTCCTCCCTCGCTTCCTCCATCCCCTTTCTCCTTCCTTGTACCCTTCCTTCCTCCCTCCTTCCTTCCTTCCTTCCTCCATCCCTCCCTCCTTCTCTTTCTTTCCTCCCCCTACCTTCCTTCCTTCTTCCTCCCTTCCTTCTTTCCACCCTTCCTTCCTCCATCCCTCCCTTCTTCTTTCTTTCCTTCCCTCCTTCCTTCCTTCCTTCCATCCTTCGTCCCTCCTTTCCTTCCTTCTTCCTCCCTTCCTTCCTTCCATCCTTGACTCGAGGACAACAGGAGGGTTAAACTAAACAAGCCATGTTTACTTCCTTTACTTACTTATTTTCCCAGGTCTATAAAAAGCAGATTAAAGCTGAAGCATATGAATATCCCTCCTTTATTCCTCCGGCTCTCATTTGAATACAGCCTTCACGAAAAATGTCATCTTCTCTTGTGTCTCACTGTCAGTGCGGTCGGTCGGTAGGAGGAAGTGTCTAAGCATGTGGTGAACAGTTTTCAGACGCAGCAGCGTGCCACGCGAGAACAAGAGAGCTGACACCTGGTGAACGGACAGAACTGGCAGCCAGATAAAAAGAGAGAAAGAGAGAGAGAGAGAGAGAGAGAGAGAGGAGCATCCACGGAAGAAGAAACCAGGTTATACGCTACATTGCATTGGCCTCTACTGTGACGCTCCAGGACGCTTATGAAATGGGTCACCGGCCGACCGAGTGCCTGGAAAGAATTCAATATGTATTTGAAGTCCGGCTGCAGAGAGAGAGAGACACGAACTTTTAAAAAAATGCACATATTCTATTTCATCACTTCCTTCCATCCTTCCTTCCTTCCTTCTTTCCTCCTTCCCTCCCTCCTTACTCCTTTCAATCCTTCCTTCCTTCCTTGCTTCCTTCCTTCTCCCCTTACTTCCTCCTTTCCTTCCTCCCTCTTTCTTTAATTTTAATTTTCTTCTTCCATACTTCTTTTCTCACTTCCTCCATCCTTCCTTTCTCCCCTTTCCTTCCTTCCACCCTTCCTTTTCTCCTTACGTCCTTCCTTCCTTCCCTCCCTCCTTACTCCTTTCAATCCTTCCTTCCTTGCTTCCTTCCTTCCTTTCCTTCCTCCCTTTCCCTCCCTCCCTCCTTACTCCTTTCCTTCCTTCCTCCCTTCTCTCCTTACTTCCTTCCTTCCTCCCTTTCCCTCCCTCCTTACTCCTTACTCCTTTCCTTCCTTCCTCCCTTGCTTCCTTCTCTCCTTACGTCCTTCCTTCCTTCCTTCCCTCCCTCCTTACTCCTTTCAATCCTTCCTTCCTTGCTTCCTTCCTTCCTCCCTTTCCCTCCCTCCTTACTCCTTTCCTTCCTTCCTCCCTTGCTTCCTTCTCTCCTTACTTCTTTCCTTCCTCCCTTCCCTCCCTCCTTACACCTTTCAATCCTTCCTTCCTTCCTTCCTTCCTTCCTTCTTTGCTTCCTTCCTTCCTCCTTTCCTTCCTCAGGTTATACGCTACATTGCATTGGCCTCTACTGTGACGCTCCAGGACGCTTATGAAATGGGTCACCGGCCGACCGAGTGCCTGGAAAGAATTCAATATGTATTTGAAGTCCGGCTGTAGAGAGAGAGAGACACGAACTTTTAAAAAATGCACATATTCTATTTCATCACTTAATTTCATTTCATGTTCATGCATTACTGGATTCATTTTGAATTCATAGTCGTATGTGTGAGCTGGTTAGAATATATATATAGATTTTTTACAGGCATTAACTTGACAGAATATTTAAAGGTGGTGGATGTTTCATTTCTAACTTTTTTTTTTGACTGTTCCTTCCTTCCTTCCTCCCTTCCATCTGTCCTTCCTCGCTCACTCCTTCTTTCCTTCCACCCTTCCTTCTTTCCTCTGCCCTTCTTTCCTTCCTTGCTCCCTTCCTCTTTTCCTGTCTCCCTACTTCCTTCTTTCCTCCATCCTTCCTTCTTTCCTTTCCTCCCTTTTTCTTTCCTTCCTTCCTTCCTCCCTCCCTCCCTCCCTCCCTCCCTCTCTTTCTTTCTTCCTCCCTTCCATCCTTCCTTCTTCCTCCCTTCAATCCTTCCTTATTTCCTTCCTTCTTTTCTTGCTCCTTTCCTTCCTTCCTTCCTCCCTCCCTCCATTCCTTCCTTCCTTCTTCCTCCCATCCTTCCTTCCCTCCTTTCCTTCCTTCCTTCTTCCCTCCTTTCCTTCCTTCTTCCTCCCTTCCATCCTTCCTTCGTTCCTCCTTTCCTTCCTTCTTCCTTTCTTCCTCCCTCCCTCCTTTCCTTCCCTCCATTCCTTCTTCCTCCCTTCCATCCTTCCTCCTTTCCTTCCTTCTTCCTCCCTTCCATCCCCCCTCCCTTCCTCCATTCCTTCCTTCTTCCTTTCCTTCCTTCTTCCTCCTCTCCTTCCCCCTTTCCTTCCTTCTTCCTTCCATCCCTCCTTCTTCCTTCCTCCCTTCCTCCATTCCTTCCGTCTTCCTATCCTTCCTTCCTCCCTTCCTTCCTTGACTCAAGGACAACAGGAGGGTTAACGATGTTTGTTGGAGAAAAACAAATCCTATCAATAAAAATCTTGTGAGTCATGCGAGTGTGTAAAACACTAGATTGATGGTGTCCTGATATTATCATATTTTCAGTAGATAAACTAACTTGATTAATTGTTTAAACCTTCAACATGGCACCAACACCTCATGGTAGCTGACTTTCTGTGCTTCTTCACACTTCCTACACACTGATTGTGTCAGTATGTTTATACAGTGAAATCATTTGGAGTGAAACCAAATGGCCATCCTCCCAAAAACTCCTCCGCTACTCCATCACAGATGCCACTGCAGTTTATTTTAAGTCCAAAAATACATTTCCTTTATATTATCAAAATTTTTTTTTTTTCCGTCATGTCATGGGGTTTATTATGGAAAGTGTTTCATTTAATCATATCTCATAGTATTTACATTGTTTGCTTATTGTGGATGGATGTATATCAAGGAAATATGGTTAACTGGATGTTAAATGTAAAATAAAATAAAGCAACTGAGGCAAAAGTGGAAATACTGTAATGTTCAATAAGTTATTCTGGCTGTTGCATCATTGCACAGATCGATTGTTATATAAGTAAGTAAAGAGATTTCACACAAAAGGCATCTAAAAAACTGACAGCAGACCTCATGCAAGCATTCATACAGTAGCAGTTCAGCCTTTTTCTTTAGACTTTTAGAGTCAGACTGAGGCTGTGTTTGAAACCGCATACTACATAATTCTATACTATACACTTCTATACTACATACTACATACTTCTACACTACACACTAAAGGACCAGATAGTAAGCAGACCGTTTACACTGTAGTAAACTACACGATTACCCACAATGCATTTGGTTCCTACCCGAGCTGAAATCATCAGGCTGAAGCTGATTTCATTTTAGCTCTAACTCTGTAAATAAACCACTTTATCCACATTTCTAACCTTTTTAGGAAGAAAGTAAAGTAGCCCTTTAGATCCACAATGTGACGCTAATTTGTCCAAATAACTTCCTGTTTAAAGTTTTGTTCCTGAGAATTCGGAGCCGCTCAAGTTAGCCGTAGCGAGTAACTCACTTCCTGTCATTTTCACAAAATAAAACACCTGTTGCCTTTTATTATTAAGAAAACCATAACGATAGAATTGGTGCTTTTATTTTGAAGGCAGGAAGAGAACATACCCTCGCTGTATCTAACTTGAAACCACCGTTTTTTTCAGAAGTTGCATTGCATCTTGGGTAATGTGAGTGTGAGTAGTCAGCTCTTGATGCATACTCTGCATTTCTGGAGAATCTAGTAAACCATCCAGGAACTTCTCACATACTCTAAATCACTACACAGTTAAACACACTACATACTTCACATGACGTCAGAGTTAGTACGAGTTGTAGGAAAGGATGCAGTTTAGAACAGACCCAGAGTCAAATTATCTTGTCAGACATGTCATTAATTGCTCATTTCAGCTTGATTAATGCCACCTGTTCACGAGGAGGTGTGTGTCTGTGAGATAACATCATTAACTCAACTGACATCCTTAAAATTGCCAAACAAGGCGACCTGTTCCTGTTTGTTTGTTTCATCACAATAATTTAACCCTCCTGTTGTCCTTGAGTCAAGGAAGGAAGGAAGGAAGAAGGAAGGAGGGAAGGGAGGAAGGAAGGATGGAAGGGAGGAAGGAAGGATGGAAGGTAGGAAGGAAGGAAGAAGGAAGGAGGGATGGAAGGGAGGAAAGGAAAGAAGGAAGGGAGGGAGGGAGGAAGGAAGGATGGAAGGGAGGAAAGAAAAGGAAAGAAGGAAGGAAGGAAAGGAGGGAGGAAGGGAGGGAGGGAGGAAGGAAGGATGGAAGGGAGGAAAGAAAAGGAAAGAAGGAAGGAAGGAAAGTAGGAAAGTAGGAAGAAAGGAAGGAAGGGTGGAAAGGAAAGAAGGAAGGGAGAAAGGAAAGAAAGGAAGGAAGAAAGAAAGGAAGGGGAGTCACGTGATCAGCTGGACAAGATGGCAGCCTAGGCTTTCAGCTCCCGGCCCAGCATTGACAAATTGTTGATTTTTTTGTAGCTACAGGTGTCCAAACGGACCTTTTGTGTTGTTTAGAGATCGATGACAACTATGACGACAACGATGGCTACAAGAGCCCAAACCAGCCGTCAAGATATCGAGGCTCTTGCCGAGTCCATACTGCAGAAGCAGCGTGACTACCTGGAACCGCGCCTCTCCGACATCCAGCAGGTGGGGAAAGACACCGACGAGAAGCTAAGTGCTATACATGCTGAGCTAGCCACGCTGGCGACCGGCCTAGGTGCTATTAGATCCGACGTAGACGCACTTAAAACTACTGTACGAAGTAACTCTGCCACATTGAAAAAGCACGACCAGGCCCTTCAGGCTATGGAGCTCAAGCTAGCCGACATGGAGGACAGGAACAGAAGGTGCAATATCCGCATCACTGGCCTTGAAGAGGGAATTGAGGGCTCCAATGCCACTCAGTTTCTTTCACGCTGCCTACCCGAATGGTTCCCCACTCTCGGTGACATCCAGATTGAAATCCAGAGAGCGCATCGAATCTACAACGACAACGCCCGCAACCGAGGAGCTAACCGCACCCTGATTTTCAACGTGCTCCGTTACCCGACCCGCCAGGCCATTCTCCGCGCTGCCAGGAAAGAGCCTCTCTCCATCAACGGCCGGAGGATTCGCTTCTCTCCAGACTACAGCAACTTCACCGTCAAGCGTCGCCAAGGTTTTCACCAGGCTATGGACGCAGCTCGAGCTAAAGGTCTGGAATTTTTCTTACTTTATCCGGCCACGTTGAAAGTGAAAGACGGTGCTCAACACAAGGCCTTCACCTCACCAAAAGAAGCGGAGGATTTTCTGGCATCAGTCCCGGCTCCATGCCCAGAGACTTTGGCGCGGGACGACGACAACCCCCCCCCCCTGAACACAGTTTCACCTCTGCCATTACTGCTGCAGGGCTCCGTTTGACACACACTGGATCGACTCGACCCCCTGTCGAACTGTGGACTCTGTACCTGTGGACGGTTGCTTTGTTATTCTCACACTACTTCTTCACAGGACAGATGTTTATCCTGCTGTCACTGGACACTGAGGACTGACATTAAGTCACAGGTTTACTAACCTTAATCACCGGATGTTCTTCAGCTGGTAAGCTGCCAATGAGCCTGATATGACTGTTTAACATGTTTAATATGGGTTATTATTTTGTTTTAGTATGGCAGTAGGCCTGCTTGAGTTTATAAATAACCCACTTTTTGCACAATGCTCAGTCAACCTTTTATTTTGTGTGCACTGTGGTAGTTAATGTTATTCTTTAGGCTACAGTATATGGAAGGTTGGAAAGTTAAAATGCAAGAATTTAATACCTTAACATGTTACGTATGATTCCTCAGCTTCTCCAATTTATTTTACCTCAGCTACAATCAACGTCATTGTTATACTGCTGGGCTGGCCTTTTCCCCCTGGCTGCCCCACATCCAATATGATCACAGACCTACTTCACAGTTTACAATCTGTCATTATGTTTGTGTTTTCTTTCTCTTTTTCTCCTTTTTTACATGTTATGTATGTTGTGTCTACGTCTCGTTTGTGTTGTGTAATGGGGGACCTTACTCTGGGTGCGATTGTGCCGGGGTTATTCCAGAAGGAGGGCTATGGTAACATTTTCTCTCTGACCACACTCAGAACATTTCCTTTAGACTATGGGTGATCTTAACATTTTAGTATGGAACTGTGGGGGATTGAATGCTCCTCACAAACGTGCTAGCACTCTTGGTTTGCTGAAAAGAAAAAATATTGACATAGCATTGTTGCAGGAGACGCATTTACTGAAAGCTGATGCTGGTCGTCTTGCCAATAGATTTTTTCATACTGTAGCATTCTCCGCAGCTGATACAAAAACTAAAGGTGTGGCCGTTGTTGCTAGACGCAGTCTTCCAATGAGAATTATAACGAACTGGGCAGATAGCATGGGTAGAATTGTGATTACTAGTATAGAATTTAATTCAAGGAAAATAGCTCTTATATCAGCATATGCCCCTAATGATTTTGACAGCAACTTCTATGATTTAATAACAACTAAAATGTTAGAATTAACAGACTATTCCTTCATTGTCGGTGCAGACTTCAATGCAGTTTGGGACCCAGTTCTTGATAAGTCGAGTGCAACCTCCTCAGGGGGGCAGGTCATGGCCACAAACGCTCTAAAATCTTGGGCCAGTAATTTGGGACTTGTGGACATATGGCGTTTAATTAATCCCTCCTTCAAAGACTATACCTTTTTTTTCTGGCCGACACAAATCTTTTTCTAGAATAGACTTCCTTTTTGCTTCCCCGCAGCTCTTTCACTGTATTAATACTGCTGTTTTACTCCCGATAGCCCTGTCAGACCACAAAGGAGTCTTCTGCTCTGCAACTTTGGGCCGCCTATCTAAACGTGCAGTCAGATGGCGTTTTAATACCTCATTATTAAAAAATGAAGCATATATTGATCAGTTTATTGCAGGATTCAGAGAATTTGTTGATTTTAATGTTGGCTCTGTAGAGGACCCCAGAACCCTTTGGGATGCTATAAAAGGCTTCATTAGGAATAACACAATATTATTTAGCTCTAATGCACGCAAATCCAGATCTCTTCAATTGCAGAATCTTGAGGCAGAATTTTCTAGGTTGGATTCTTCTTTGCAATCTAATTTCACAGAGCAAGTTGCTCTACAGCGTACACTAGTGAAGAAGGAAATCAACAACATTTTGAAGCAACAATCAGAATTTCAAATTCACAGGACCAGACAAAAATATTACTTTCATGGTGCCAGACCTAGCCATCTCCTGGCCATGAGAATTAGGACCAGTGACCACTTTGCAGACATCCCAGCTATTAAGTCGGCAAATGGCAATATTAGCACTGACCCTAAACAGATAAATGGCATATTTCAAACTTTTTACTCCGAATTATACAAATCAGAGGTGTCTTTAGACAAAAGTCGATGTGATAATTTTTTAAGTCAATTACATTTGCCCCAGCTATTAAGTACAGATTCTACTGACTTAGATAAGCCAATCTTATTAGAGGAGGTATGGGATGCAGCTAAGGCTATGCAGAGAGGCAAATCACCAGGCATAGATGGGATCCCTCCTGAATTCTACGTTGTTTTCTGGGAGCAGCTGGGCCCATTTCTTTTGGATATGATTGTTTTTTCAATTGAAAAAGGCAAATTCTCAAGGGATGTTAACACAGCCCTCATCTCTTTGCTGCTGAAAAAAGATAAGGAGCCTACTGACTGCTCTAGCTACCGCCCTCTCAGCCTTCTAAATTCTGACTTAAAGATTTTTGCAAAGCTCCTTGCCCGCCGTCTTGAGCACCACATGCCATCATTAGTCAATCCTGATCAGACAGGCTTCATAAAGTCGCGGCTTGCAGCAGATAATGTTAGACGTCTACTTCACATTATTGACGCAGCAACGGATAACAAAACACCTATGTCTATACTTTCGCTTGATGCGATGAAAGCCTTTGACCGATTAGAATGGTCATATTTGTGGTCTGTTTTAGAGGCAATGGGCTTTGGTAACACCTTTATCGGTATGATTAAGACGCTGTACTCAAACCCCTCAGCACAAGTACTAACTGGCCAAACTTTCTCCTCTCTCTTCCCAGTCTCTAGGTCCTCACGCCAGGGCTGTCCGCTAAGCCCCGCACTTTTCGTGCTCTCATTGGAGCCACTAGCTCAAGCAATTCGCCAGTCTGATTTGGTCTCCCCTATCTCTATTCATAACACCCAGCACCAGCTGTCGCTATATGCTGATGATGTTTTAGTTTTCTTGGAAAATCCTGCTCAGTCGTCACCACACCTTTTGTCCATTTGTGAGGAGTTTGGTAATATGTCAGGTTTCAAAATCAACTGGTCCAAGTCTGCTCTCTTACATCTGAATGACACTGCTAAAAAATCTATCCTTCCAACCAATATCCCCATAGTACAGCATCTTAAGTATTTAGGAATTGAAATATTTTCTTCTTTAAATCAGATTATTAAACATAACTATTCACTTGTCCAGAGTAAGATCTTGAAGGACTTGGACCGGTGGATTGGTCTTCCTATGTCTATTCGTGCTCGTATCTCTATTATAAAAATGAATATTTTGCCCCGGATCAACTTTGTAAGTTCTATGGTTCCTCTCCCCCCTCCATCTGACTACTGGGCCAAGCTCCAATCTGCAACCTCCAAATTCATTTGGAACCGCAAGCGACCACGTCTGAAATTGTCTATTCTTCAGAGAAGAAGAGAAGATGGCGGCCTGGCCGTTCCTAATTTTGAACTTTATTCCTGGTCATTTGTGCTCAGGCCCCTGCTCTCTTGGTTTGATTCTCATTGCTCCGTCTCTTGGCGCATGCTAGAGAGCAATATAGTTCAGCCATGGACACTTCAAGATGTTCTTTTTAGTAACATTTCTAAAAAACAGTGTCAACTACGCCTTGGCCCCATTATTTCTCATCTTGTGCTGGTATGGAGATTAGTTGAAAGACACTGTCGTCTTTCCTGCAAGTGGCACACCTTTTTTCCAATATTCAACAATAAGGCACTTCTGATTGGTGGAAGACCTGTCTCTGCTCCCCAGTGGGAGCAGAGGGGTGTTCACTATTTAAGAGACATTTACAATGATTTTGGATTACGTTCTTTTGCTGATATTAAGGATGCATTCAATCTGCCAGGTTCCACTTTTTTCTTTTATCTACAGTTAAGGTCAGCGCTTAAAGCACATGGCGTACCCTGGCAATGTTCTTTACCTACCCACCCACTCCGAGATTTATTTATTAAACAGAACAGAGCTAAGGGTATGGTATCCAGACTGTACCATTTTTTGCAGGTAACAGACCTTGTCTCGCTCCCTGTGGAGAGGGTCTGGAGGAGAGATTGCCCAGACCTAGCTCCCAATTGTGATTGGGATGCAGTGTGGTCCAGCATTCATGAAGCATCTCGTAATCCAGACCATCAGCAAATTCACTTTAATTTCTTACACAGAACATATCTCACCCCTGTTAAACTCCATCACATGAAAATTATTAATGACCCGTGTTGTAATCTTTGCTCATTGAAAGTTCTGGGCACATTTATTCACATGTTCTGGGACTGTCCACCTGTCGCACATTTCTGGGGCAACGTTGCATCCAAACTGTCTGATCTGATGGATGAACTAGTGCCTGTGACTACATGTGTGCTGATTCTTAATGATCTGTCGATCCTCAATATTCCCAAACTCAAAAAGCGAGTCATCTTTGCTGGATTGACGGCTGCCAAGAAAATGATTGCAACTCGGTGGAAGCCACCTCATGCTTTAACTACTCGATCTTGGATTCTCTCCTTTTTGGACGTCATATACATGGAGCTTTCAACAGCTCGGATTAATGGTGCTAATGAAAGGACCTTTAACACTTGGCGTAGCGCTGCTGACTCTTTGAAAAACATGCTGTAGGTTGATTTTGCCACTGGCTCTCCCACCCTAGTGCCTTTGTATGTCAAGTCCCTTTTGTCTTGTCAATGTCTCTGTGTGTGTGTGTGTGTGTGTGTGTGTGTGTGTGTGTGTGTGTGTGTGTGTGTGTGTGTGTGTGTGTGTGTGTGTATGTGTATTTTTATTTTTATTTATTATTATTATTTATTTATTTTTGTAGGTTATGTTTGTAATTTTATTTATTTATTTTTTACGTCTTTATTTTTCATTGTTATTTTATTTACGCATTTTCATGATTACTATTTTATTTTATTTTATCATTATTATTATTGTTGTTGTTCATACTTTCACCATGTTCCTTCCCATGACACGTTCTTATGTCCTGGGCTAATTGTCTTTCATTGAGAATTTTGTTGGACTTTATGAAAATGAAAATAAAAATTTGATCACAAAAAAAAAAAAGAAAGAAAGGAAGGAAGGAAAGGAGGGAGGAATGAAGGGAGGAAAGGAAAGAAGGAAATGAGGGAGGAAGGAAGGAAGGGAGGAAAGGAAAGAAGGAAGGAAGGGAGGAAGGAAAGCAAAAAAAGATAAAAAGATAAAAAAGATAAAAAGATAAATGTAGGACGGCCGGTATCGGTATGAGTCCATCTGAAACAACGACTTGTCATGTGAGCAGCGCCGCCGTACCGTGACAGAGATGAGGAATACAGTCTTGACACAAAGTAAGATGTTTAAAAAAAAATGTTTTGCAACAGCAAAAAGTGCTCCGTGACTAATATGAGAGGCAAGCAATTGATGTGACAGTCACAGAGATATTAGAGGAGGCATGCAGGAAGAGCCCGAGGCAGCTGTTTACAACAACAACTACTACTGAAATGTAGAATGTGGCTGCCGTGCTAAAATATGACAATAACAATCTACAGAAAGCCTTCTCACTAAATTATGATTCAGCTGGAAGTTTGTCTCAGTCACAATATTTAAATTCAGTTTATTTCGGTGCCATAATTACACTACAGATTATTTCATATGTCAGAGAAGATGTATGGATGCCACAAATGATATTAAACCTCCTGTTGTCCTCGGGTCAAGGAAGGAAAGGAGGAAGAAGGACGGAAAGGAGGGAGGAAGGATGGAAAGGAGGGAGGAAGGATGGAAGGATGGAAGGAAGGGAGGAAGAAGGAAGGAAAGGAGGGAGGAAGGATGGATGGAAGGGAGGAAGGAAGGGAGGAAGAAGGAAGAAAGGAGGGAGGGAGGAAGAAGGAAGGAAAGGAAAGAGGGAAGGAAGGAAGGAGGGAGGGAGGAAGGAGGGAAGGAAGGAAGGTAGGAAGGGTGGATAGAAGGAAGGAAGGAGGGAGGAAGGGTGGATAGAAGGAAGGAAGTAAGGGGCATGAAGGAAGGAAAGAGAGGAGGAGGGAGGAAAGGAAGGAAGGAAGGATAGAAGGAAGTAAGAAAGGGGGAGGAAAGAGAGAAGGAGGGAGGGAGGAAAGGAAGGAAAGAAGGAAGGGAGGAAGGAAGCAACAGTCAAAATAGACGGGGTCAATTTGACCCGGGAGGACGACAGGAAGGTTAAACCACTCTTAAATTCCATTTAAGAGTTTAATCTGTTTACAACAACAACTACTAGTGAAATGTAGAATGTGGCTGCCGTGCTAAAATATGACAATAACAATCTACAGAAAGCCTTCTCACTAAATTATGATTCAGCTGGAAGTTTGTCTCAGTCACAATATTTAAATTCAGTTTATTTCGGTGCCATAATTACACTACAGATTATTTCATATGTCAGAGAAGATGTATGGATGCCACAAATTATATTAAGGAGGAAGGAAGGAAGACAGGAGGGAGGAAGGAAGAAAGGAGGGAAGGATAGAAGGAAGGAAGGAAAGAAGGAAGGAGGATGAAGGAAGGAAAGAGAGAAGGAGGGAGGGAGGAAAGGAAGAAAGGAAGGAAGGAAAGAGAGAGGGAGGGAGGAAGGAAGGATAGAAGGAAGTAAGAAAGGGGGATGAGAGAAGGAAAGAAGGAAGGGAGGAAAGAGAGAAGGAGGGAGGAAAGGAAGGAAAGAAGGAGGGTGGAAAGGAAGGAAAGAAGGAGGGTGGAAGGGAGGAAAGAAGCAACAGTCAAAACAGACAGGGTCAATTTGACCCGGGATGACGACACGAAGGTTAAACCACTCTTAAGTTCCATTTAAGAGTTTAAGTGTTTATTGCATTGTCTGCCGCTGAAATATATGAATATTCGGTATTGTTATGGTTTTCTGGGATGCACAAGTGCTTGCAATGAGATCTAAAAACACAGGATCATATATGCCAAACAGCTGCAGCAAGGAAATGAGAATTGAGATACTTTGTGTATCATAGTCAAAGAAGAAGCAAGGAAATGCTCTATATGAAAAGAATGAGCTTCTTGCATGAGGCTCAATATCTGCAAATAAAATATGCGCGTTTGGACTGAAATATATGGATGTCTGGTATTGTATCTGGCTTTGAGAGATGCACAAATGTTTGCAGCTAGATCCGAAAATATGAGATCTTACAAGCCAAACACCTGCAGTAAGTACCATAATTTCGTTTTTTCAAACTTCGTCGAAATCTCGCACAATCGCGGTATTTCAGTGATCGCGCGAGATTTCGACGATGTTTACAGCTTTAGCAGTTAGCAGCAGACTAAAAGCCATCAGGTAAGGGTTATTTTAATAAACTCCTGGTGTACTTATAAACTTTCCAATGCATGGATTTATGAGTAAAGACCCTATTTATACTACTGTAGAAGTTTTATAACAATCCAGGCATTATTAGTGGGATCATTTACCAGATACACTGGTGGTCCCGTTAGCACCTGTGCTAAGCTAACTCGAATATTTTATATTAGATAAAACTCATGGTGCATATGACGCTAGGTCGAACCATTGCTTTAAAGCCTGTGTAAAGTTCCTTTGTTTCAATGTAGGCACCTGCAGCTTATAGACATGTGCGTCGTATTTATGTTCAAAATAAATATATTTTTTAAATTCAGTGGGTGCAGCTTATATTTAGGTGTGCTTAATAGTCTGGAAATTACGGTAAATAAGAATTGAGACACTGTATGTTTGACATTTCAAAGGCAAACCAAATAAATGCTCTCTCTCTTGTCATCTCTCCGCCATGACCGCTCCTTCAGGATATCAAGGCCGAGGTGGAAGGTTAAGAAATTCTCTCTCGCTGTGGTCTTGTAGAGGTTTCACTCTGATCCTCGTGTGTCAGCAAATCTCTCTCTCTCTCTCTCTCTCTCTGCCTTCAGTCATCTTCTCCTTGCTGCAGTGTATGTCTGTCCTGAGTCTTGACATTTACCACAAAAAAAAAAAAAAAAAAAAAAGGCTTCTGTGAGGTTAAACTCCTGCAACAAAAGTTTGAAAAAGCTGAGCCATTCACCTTCATGCACCGAGATACGAGAGCTCAACCCTTGTATAGAGCGTCTCAGGCGTCCTCCATCCATCAAGTGGAGATTTGTACATCCTATTCTGCTTCCTCTATACGACCGGATACGATCGAATGGGGGAGATTTGGTTTCTGTGTGGTTGCATCAGCTCGGCTTTAATGAGACGGAAAGAGGCGTGCAGGTGTCGGCAGGGAAGGTGAACTGATATTGAAGTCTTCATCAGAGTCGCTGACTTGGAGGCTTTGTGTTGGTCTATATTGCTGAAGCATTATTATTGCATTTCCCTTTGGACGCCATATGGATGGGCAGTACAGTACAACCCCCCCCCCCCCCCACACACACACACACACACACACACACACCTACCTCCACCTCCTCTCTCACACTCCCAAGGTGTCAGTGGAGCTTTCTCCTTCTTCTTCTTCTCCTGCTGGTTGATGAGATCACATGTACTCCCGAGGTAGCTGAGGTAGCAACACGCGCTGAGGACTGAAGGGAGAACACGCAACAGATCATTATGAGTGGCAGTCGTACTTAGGTTATATCACCAGGGGTTATAAGAGTAGTGGTCAGCACAGAAATACCAATTTATTATATTTTTTTCTTGCATTAACCCGGCAAACTTTTTATTTTTTTCTTACCTTTTGGCATTTCTATGATATGACAGTTGGCAGGAAGCGAGAAGGAGAGAAAGACGGAGCATGATGCAACGTGAATATTGTAAATTCAACACTTGTCTGCGTGGCACAGTGCTGCAATCATGTCTACTAGTTACTGTATGATACAGAAACAAACAGAGTATTTAATGTGATCCAACTTATTCGTCTTTTCCTCTCAGCAAATCGTGTTTATCCACCCACTTCCGAGACTCTCATGCAAAGTAGGGATGCATGATCCAGCTTTTTGTCCATGAATATATATTCTGATACCCAAACTAGTAGGTAATACAGGATGCAGAGTGCTATTTTTACCTAAATTCAAACTCTTGTTTCAGCCAAGTCAACATTTAAATTGGTCCAAATACCAAACTATAAGGCTTGTCATCAAGTTTAGGGAAGCTGTACCCTTCATCTGCCTCATAGTAAGAGATCAACACTGGTTCTGGTCACTGCAGCTGAGCCTTTGTTTGTAAGGTCCGTACTGGGGGACTAGGGATGCTCCCTCCAAGGTAGGGTAACCGTAGCAACAAGGTGAGGAGAGCAGCCTTGATGGATCTGCTCCCAGAGCTCCTGCAGGTGTTGTTAGTGCTTGTTACCTGCAGCCAGAGACACAATCCCTTTGATTTCAGTGGATAAAACCAACCAGAGTAACAAGGACTGCAGGTTTACATTGTTAGATGAGGATTTAATTCACATTTTTAGGAATACTACAGGTTTGAAACAAGTTACTGTTTGTTGAGTTAAGCATCAATGGCATGAAAAACACCCATATTTTAGGATTCTTGCTACTGGATCACCTTGTAATACAAGTACAGGAGGTATGCAGTGCATGAACTCATAGATATCATTTACAGGAAAAAGAGAAATGAATTGTAAAAATGGAAATGATTCAATTCTGCTGAAGGAATACAAAAAAAAAGAAAAGATGGATAACCACAAGTGGGAATTAACAGCGGCCAGTGAAATAAATGGGAGGTGGGAGTGTCGTTGCTGGTGTCAGGGAATAGTCAGAGGGAGAGAGGAGTAATCTGATTGCAATAGGACATTACTCTCTGCTCGTGTCCTGGAGGAAGAGCAGAAAGCGGCTGTGTCCTCTCTTAAGTCCTCTTCCCATTAGGCCTTGCCTCGTTTGGGAGATTAATAGAAGCTCAGGCGTGAACACTGCCACATTTGTCAGCTGCCTCATCCAATAATATGAGGCTGCGGGCGTGCCTTCTCCTACCTGCACTTTAAAAAGACCTTAAAAGGTCACAGTGGGGAAAAGCAGAGAGGAGGGTGGAAAAAAAGGAAAATACCTATAGAAATAACACAAAGAGTTTGTTTTCTGATAGTTAAATACAGGCAGAAATGCTTTTTGTTTGTTGTCAGTAATCAAAAGATGTCAGATGATAAAACATCATTACCAGGATAATGTGTTTGTTCCAAGGAGCGGGAGGCACACATCGCCTCACTGTATAGCCAAACCCCATCTGTCTCATCTGTGGCTTTATCTGCATTCATTAAGAATCGCACAGAGTTTTGTTTGATCATTGCTATTGTGCTTCAACACATGCTGCAATCCAACATCCTCAGAGAGAGACAGAGAGAGAGAGAGAGAGAGAGAGAGAAAGAGAGAGAGAGGCGCATCCCAACAGATGTCAAAAGAAAAGAGAAGAGAAGAGAGAGACAGAGGCAGAGACAGAGAGGGAGAGACAGAGAGAGAGACAGAGAGAGGGAGAGACAGAGAGAGAGACATAGAGAGAGAGAGAGACAGAGAGAGAGAGAGACATAGAGAGGGAGAGAGAGAGAGACATAGAGAGGGAGAGACAGAGAGAGAGAGACATAGAGACATAGAGAGGGAGAGAGAGAGACATAGAGACATAGAGAGGGAGAGCGAGAGAGACACAGAGAGACATCGAGACATAGAGAGAGAGAGAGACATCGAGACATAGAGAGAGAGAGAGAGAGAGAGAGAGAGACATAGAGAGGGAGAGAGAGAGACACAGAGAGACAGAGAGCGAGAGAGACATAGAGACATAGAGAGGGGGAGAGACATAGAGAGAGACATAGAGAGAGACAGAGAGAGAGAGAGAGAGAGAGAGAGAGAGAGAGAGAGAGAGAGAGAGAGAGAGAGAGATGCATCCCAACAGATGTCAAAAGAAAAGAGAAGAGAAGAGAGAGATGCAGAAAAAGGGGATGAAAGTCTGCAACAAAAAAAAGCCCCTTGCTGGGATTGCACCGTACTTCATGCTCGACTAGACTCTGCGTTAACTGCTGCCAGGATTTATTTCTCTCCAGAGTTGCATTGTTGATGTTGGGGTATCACAGTGGATGTGGTGAAGGCCGGCGGTTGTTGGCTGTAACTCAGTAAAGCAGGACAGCCATGTTTGTCCTGTCACGCTTACAGAGGGACTGCTTGGCCTCGGCTGCTCCACAAAAAAAAAAAAAGTCCCAAGCTCCATTTTTACTCCACGCCTGTGAAAAACAACACGTTTGCCGAGATATTTAAGGACACGGGCAAGGTGGCTGAGGTCAGGATAGGGTTGTTGTTTACCTCCGCTACCCTCGACGACGGCTGACGTCTAGCCAGAGCCTCGGGAAACACGACAAGGCAGGAAGGGAGAAATTTCCCATTAACTCAGGAAATTGGTACAAGCTGTGCCGCCACACAGTCCAATCACCTTTTTTTTCTTATTGTACTGACCGCTAAGGCCATGACACATGCTAGCGACTCTAGATACTTTGTTTTTGAGCGACTATCACACATCTCACAAATCCTTCCACTTCCTCAGCAAGTTGGACTAAGAGAGTGTTGTTACAGATCAGAGGAGAAGAGGAAATGAGTAAATGTTTGGGGCATTCATTGATAGGTAGAAGCTACATTTTTGATGTTGTCCTGAGTTACTTTTTTGGCATTGTAGCACCTCCTAGTGGTGATTTCAGTTTAACAGGAAGTAGTTTTACATGTGGTCTAAAAACAGATATCGAGCAGACCAAGGAGCAGACCATACACTGTATAAAAGAAATGGACGTAACATCCGTGACGTCACCCATTGGTTTGTGGACTGCTGCTCGGAAGCCAATAGTTTCGGATCTAGACAGCGCCATCTTGAAAATTTCAGGTGCATGCTGGGAAAAATAAAAACACGGATTCTACTTATATGGGCATGAGGCGGGGCCATGGGTGGAGCAGGGGAGGTTGCTATGGTTACGAGGGCTGGATCTCGAGGACATTGGGCAATCAACCTGTCAATCAGGACGTAGCCACGCCCTAATGCATACCCTGCTTTATCGTCACATATAAAATCAGGGAGGCCAAAATGTCCCAAATGAACATCAAACTGCATTGAAGAAGGCTTCTTTCCTCCTTCTCTCTTTCTTTCCTTCCTTCTTTCCTTCTGTCCAACCTTCTTTTCTCCCTCCCTTCCTTCTTTCCTCTGTCCTTCTTTCTTTCCTTCCTATTTTCCTTCCTCCCTTCCATCATTCCTTCCTTCCTTCTTCCTCCCTCCCATCCATCCTTTCTTCCTTCCTTCTTCTTTGACTTGAGGACAACAGGAGGGTTAAAGTGCAAGTGCATTATTATGATTTCATAGTCATTTACAGTAAACATTCATATATTTTTGATTAATTTAATATTTGTATGATACGCTATGTAGCAGTAAGCTATGCACCTACAACAGCATCTTATTAAAAGGAACTACAAAGATGATTCCTGACTCTTGTTGCACCCTCATGTTATTGTCTTGAGAATCTGCTATGATACTTTACAGCCAAAAGCACATTCATTTAAGTCTTTGTGCTTTTTTTTTCCTTCCTGTGTGAAATTGTTCCCATCAAAGGTGAGCTGTGGGACTCTGTTCTTTCTCATTAGACGAAGGCAAAGAGGGGAAGTCCAGGGAGGAAAAGCCAGTTAAAGATTCAACCTTCAACTCTTAATTCTCTGCAGAGATTGAAAGAAACTCAGCAGAGATTCAGTGAATTCATTAAAAATACCTGTTAGGGTGACGAATAAAGGATGATTGGATTGTGACGCATTCGGCTGTCTGTTCAAATACTGCCGCTCAACTTTTATACATCATCTCTTCAGCTCAGGAAACATTTGCTCATTACTGCAATAAAACTCTGAAAAAGACAACTTGTTCTTTATGAATTCATCTTTAAATTTTCCATGACATTTGACAGTCTGTTAGTGACACACTTTTGGTTGTTCAGTCATCGTGACTCGACTGCTTCTCCACATCCGCCGCTGCTTGTTATGCTTTGATTTTGTAGAGCTTAAATCTTTGTTACTTAAATAAGAAAGACAATGCAGCAAACAGGATATTTTAGGAAAAAAATGTTGCTGTGCTTCAAAGTAATCCTGAACTAATGCAGTAAATGTTATGTTTAAAGGAATAAATCCACATTTATTTGCTTTCTTTTCTGAGAGGATGCAAGCTGGGAGGAAAGATAGCAGACTTAAGTACAGACGTGGAGTCATGTTTAGCTTAGCTTAGCTTAGCTTAGCGTAGCGTCTGCATGCAGAGTGTGCTGCCCACTATTGGTATGCAAAGACTCTACCTAGTAGTTGTTTTGTTTGAAGAAAATCCTATTTTTCATTTTGAGTTTGACCATTTAAGATGCTGCATTGTTGTAGCAAACCAGTGTGGAGTATCATACTGGTAGAGTAGGCTAGTACTGTATATACTCACACTTTAAACATGTTGAGTATGCTAAGTTGTTTAAAAGATAAGATTACTGATGGAAAACTTCATTATCAGTTACCATTGTGATAATGGATGAGGTCTTAGCCACATCAAGGTAGCTATGTTAGCTCTGTAATTCAATATATCAAATGATTAGCTTAGCTTAGCTTAGCTTAGCTTAGCGTAGCGTCTGCATCAGGCGGGGAGTTCCTGTCCTCTAAAAAGAAGCCAATGCGGAAGTAACTTAGAGCTGCATTCTATCAAAAGGCCACCAGGGGGTGATCGTTTTGTGTTCAAAAAGACTTCCGGCTCTATACAAGTCAATGCAGAATTCACCAACTTCTCACTTGATTTGTAACCTCAGTAAACGTTTTCAAAATGTGTTTATGGTCTCAATCGCTAGTTTAAAGCCTTCTCCAATGCAGTATGATGTTCATTTGGGACATTTTGGCCTCCCTGATTTTATATGTGATGATAAAGCAGGGTATGCATTAGGGCGTGGCTACGTCCTGATTGACTGGTTGATTGACCAATGTCCTTGAGATCCAGCCCTCGCAACCAATCGCAGCCTCCCCGCTCCACCCATGGCCCCGCCCATACGTCCGTCCATGACTCCGCCTCATACCCATATAAGTAGAATCCGTGTTCTTTTTTTCCCAGCATGCACCTGAAATATTCAAGATGGCGCTGCCTTGATTCGAAACTATTGGCTTCGAGCAGCAGTCCACAAACCAATGGGTGACGTCACGGATGTTACGTCCATGTCTTTTATACTGTCTATGGTTTCACCTGTCTTGTTTCACTCACCTGTGTCCTGTTTAGTTATTACCTCATCATGTCTATATAGTGGTGTTTTGTCCTGTGGTTTTTACAGTGTGTTTTTGCCAGTGCATTTTTATTTTTGAGTTCTTGGTTCTTGGTTCTTGGTTTTGGCTAATAAAGTGCCCCTTTTGTTTTGAGACTGTCTGCTTTTGTGGGTCCATCTGCTACTCCCCGTGACACAGGTGTTGGTTTTACTCTCTGAAGGCACAATGATGCCAAATCTCGCAATCTCTCTATGAGATGATGATGTTGCCTCTTAACTCTAAAACTACCAATGTGTCTTTTGTGATCAATGTTTTATTCATTTTTTAAATAATTGACAGGAGGAAGGTAATATCATTATAGTCATAAACATATATGACATACAGCAAACTCCTTTCCTTCCTTCCTTCCTTCCTTCCTTCCTTCCTTCCTCCTTTCAATCCTTCCTTACTTGCTTCCTCCTTTCATTCCTTCATTTCTTCTCTCCTTCCTTCCTTCATTCCTTCTCTCCTTCCTTACGTCTCTCACTTCCTTCCTTTCCCTCCCTACTCCTTTCAATCCTTCCTTCCTTCCTCCTTTCATTCCTTCTCTCACTTCCTTCCTTTGCCTCCTTCCCTACTCCTTTCCCTCCCTGCCTACTCCTTTCCTTCCTTCCTTCCTTCCTTCCATCCCTACTCCTTTCCTTCCTTCCTTCCCTCCCTCCCTACTCCTTTCCTTCCTTCCTTCCTTCCCTCCCTCCTTACTCCTTTCAATCCTTCCTTCCTTCCTCCTTTCTGTCCTTCCTCCCTTCTCTCCTTACTTCCTCCTTCCTGTGCTTCTCTCCTTACTTCCTTCCTTTCCCTCCCTCCTTACTCCTTTCCTTCCTTCCTCCCTTCTCTCCTTACTTCCTTCCTTCCTTCCTTCCTCCTGTCCTCCCTTGACCACAACAGGAGGGTTAAAGTAGTTAATTAAACAATAAAAAAAACTATCTGTACTGCTTCATGACATCGGTATCAAGAGGAACATTTGAACTTGTCTACAGTCATTTCCAGCAAACGTGTACTGATGATGATAATAAATGCAAAACCTCCAAATCTTGGCTTCTTGTCCCTTGGCGCTACATAAACCTCACTACGCTCTTTTTAAAATAAAGTGTCTCAGAGGAGAACCGGTTTATGCCAATTACATCAAATACAATGAAACCTCCTCCGAGCGGTGCCAATAAAGCCTTTAATCCGAATCACTGGAGGAGAATGGCCCACGTAAGAAAAAAAAAAAAAAGAAGGGTGACACCAGTCTCTTGCTGTCTGTGTGTGTGTGTGTGTGTGTGTGTGTGTGTGTGTGTGTGTGTGTGTGTGTGTGTGTGTCCGTCCAAATTGAAAGAAATGAGATCAAACTGGCTCTGCTTGGCCTTGCTTGTCTTGCAAGAGGCGGCTTGTTTTAATCTGGGCCTCCGCGTGGCAGCGAGGCAGCATCCATGTGCAATCATCAGGTGAGGAACTCTCCATGTCCACTGACTTTATATTTCATCTAATCAAAAGTATTTTATTTTGCTTTATTTTTTCACACGAGGAAAAAAAAAAAAAGACGTCACGCTGTGCAGCTTTGTCTCATTAAAACAATCTACAGACGCTGGCTATACCTCCGCCTCTGGACAGATGTTGAGTCAAGGTAGCTCATCAAGATGATTGACAGGTATCGCCATGACAACTTGAACAAATGAGGAGATGCTTCTTTTACATATGGTAAAGTCTGTTTTAACTGTTCCTTCTTTCCTCCCTTCCTTCCTTCCTTCCTCCCTCCCTCCTACTCTCTTTCTTTCCTTCCTCTCTCTTTCCTCCCTTCCTTCCATCCATCTGTCCTTCCTCCCTCCCTCTCTCTTTCCTTCCTTCCTTCTTTCCTCCTTTCTCTTTTCCTTTCTCCCTAACTCCTTCTTTCCTTCCTCCCTCCTTCCTTCCTTCCTTCCTTCCTTCCTCCCTCCTTCCTTCTTTCCTTCCTTTCCTTCCTCCCTCTTTTCCTTTCTCCCTTCTTTCCTTCCTTCCTCCCTCCTTTCCTGCCTTCCTTCCTCCGTCCCTCCCTCCTATTCTTTCTTTCTTCTGTCCTTCTTTCCTTCCTCCTTTCCTTTCTCCTTCCTTCTTTCCTTCCTTCCTCTTTTCCTTTCTCCCTCCTCCCTCCTTTTCTTCCTTCCCTCCTTTTCTTCCTTCCCTCCTTTCCTTCCTTCCTTCCTCAACTCGAGGACAACAGGAGGGTTAAGCCTCCTGTGCAGCTAGTGTTGCATTATAAGTGTATTTGTGTGTCATAGTGGGGTTTTTTGTGTGTGTAACATTTCTCAAGTCTTGTGTAATGTGTTATAAATTCACAACGAGTAATTTTTACTTGCAGAAACGGATGTGTCAAAGCAGCAGCTGAGAATTACTGCTGTTAAAGATGATAAGGAGCTGGAAAAGGCTGTCTGAAGAATGGAATCTGTCAGAGAGAGAAAATACTTTCAACACATCCGAGAGTCTGAGGAGAGAGAGTGCGTGAGCGTGTGACTGATAGACAAGATACACAAATGTGAAGATCTGCACTCGGCTTTAATGGAAGTATTTCAATTTTAACGATGGAGAAAGAGTCTCTTCTTATCAGATAAATAAAGTATTTTAGTCAAACTTTTCCAATAAAATGAGTGTGAAAGTATGTTGTAGCTTCAAGAAAGTGATTTTTCCACAAGCAGGTGGTGGAAAAGGATGGATTGTCTTATATTTAGGCTCATCTTATATTCAGGCCAATACGGTAATGATATTATAACATATATTATACACATATATTTAACTAAAATGCCCCCTACCTCCATGTTTACTTAATAATTTCAACATTTTTAAACATCCCTACTTCAATGATTACTTCCAATTCATTCTCTTTTCTGCTTTTGTTTTTTCAATCACTGTCCAACACTTGCTTTTCAACACCTTCTGTCCATTTTTCAAATTAAGAGCCTACCAGAAAAGAGTGTGATTATGCCTTTTGAGTTGCTGGATTAAAATTTTATATTTTAATTTGCTTTTTTTAATATGTCAAAAGCTTCAAATGTGTCAGTGAAACTCAACAGTTCAACTTCTTTCGAGCTGTTCCAGAGGCAGAAACCTTTTGGTGTGCTTTTATTGTGAAAAGTATGCATGCAAGAGTGAGTAAGATACAGTTATTATGTTCCAGAAGCAGAAACCTCTTGGTGGGCTTTTATTGTGAAAAATATGCAAGCAAGCGTGAGTAAGAAACAGTTATAATGTTCCAGAAGCAGAAACGCTTTTATGGGCTTTTATTGTGAAAAACATGCAAGCAAGAGTAAGACAGAGTTATAATGTTCCAGATGCAGAAACATCTTGATGGGCTTTTAATTTGAAAAATATGCAGGAAGTGCCATAGATAGGTGGCTAAACAGTGTTAGAAAAAATATTGGAAATACTAAGTGAATGAAAACCTGTAGAGAAACGTATGCTTTACAAAATAAAAGCACAAAAATATTGCAATCCCCAACACAAGAGATTCCTAAAATATAATAGATGAAAAAAAAAGATAAAATAAAATGAAATGAGTAAAAACTAGAGAGTGTAAGTATTTCCATCTTGCCACTTCTTAATCTCACTACAGCTTTTATTTGTTCATGTTGCCGTCGTGTTTGTCACCATGACAATTACGAGGCACGAGCTCATTTTCAATTTCTAGAAAGTCACCGTCTTTGACCTCGAACCTTCGAACCCTCCACTTAAAATGCACGCTGGGCTCGCTCGCACCTCCCCGTGTAATCTCAACCTCGATTTATTTTTCTTTAATTAACTAACCAACCCTGTTCTCACACAGTGGGAGGAGGAGACTGAGGCAAGAATGGGGTCAAAGGTCAACGCTGTCACACCATAAAGGAGCACTCCATTTGTAACACACACACACATACAGACACTTTAAATTACACTCCCATTCTTCTTACCTTTTGTGTGTGTGTGTGTCTTTGTGTAGGTTTACGTTCATGTGTGTGTAAGACTACGTATCTATCTGCTGCTGTTTTAATTAAAAAGCCATGAGAGCAAAGCCGCGGCCATTAATCAAGGGTTCATCCCTCCGCTGCAGAGGTGACGGCAGCGACGCTCCGCTCCCTGACAGCAGCAGCGGAGGGTGACATCAGCTCAGAGTTTATTTGGGAGGAACATGGCAGGAGCTGATGAGGGAGCGGGGTCAAAGAAAGAAAAGAAAAGGAAAAAAAAGGGAAAAAAAAGAAAGCAATGGAGATTAAAGAGGACATGAAGGTTGAGAGGCAGAAATGTTCATCTGACTTGTATGAACGCTCTTATTGTGAAGGTAGAACATGCAAACACACAAAGCTTGACAGGTATGTGCTATTATATGATGATGCAAGAAGAAAAGCCTTTATATGCTACCTTATATGTAACCTTACTACTTATAAATGCTGAGTAAGGGGACATAAAGAAAAGTATTACTTATATCAGAGACCATGTACAAAATATATTAATCTTTATATATAAAATATATTACAAAGAGAAACAAAGCCTTGTACCTGACTGAGCTACCAACTAATTTCCATCTGCAGTCATTGAGCAGGTAAATGAAACAATAAAGCTCAACATGGAAATAATTTAACCCTCCTGTTGTCCTCAGGTCAAGGAAGGACAGGAGGAAGGGAGGAGGAAGGAAGTAAGGAGAGAAGGAAGGAAGGGAGGAAGGAAAGGAGGAAGGAAGGAAGTAAGGAGAGAAGTAAGGAAGGAAAGGAGGAGAGAAGGAAGGAAGGAAGTAAGGAGAAAGGAGGAAGGAAGGGAGGGAGGGAAAGGAAGGAAGTAAGGATTGAAAGGAGTAAGGAGGGAGGGAAGAAGGAAGGAAGAAAGGAAGGAAAGGAGGAAGGAAGGAATTAAGGAGAGAAGGAAGGACGGAAGCAAGGAAGGATGGAAGGAAGTGAGGAAAGAAGTAAGGAAGGAGGAGGGAGCAAAGAAAGAGGGAAGGAAGAGAAGAATGAAGGAAAAATTAAAGAAAGAGGGAGGAAGGAAGGAAAGAAGAGATGGGGTCAATTTGACCCGGGAGCACGACAGGAGGGAGATTATGTAAAAAGTATATCTTCAAAAAAGAGAAACAAAGCCTTGTACCTGACTTAGCTACCAACTAGTTCCCATCTGCAGTCATTGGGCAGGTAAAGGAAACAATAAAGCTCAACATGGAAATAATTTAACCCTCCTGTTGTCCTCGGGTCAAGGAAGGACAGGAGGAAGGAAGTAAGGAGAGAAGGAAGGGAGGAAGGAAGGAAGGAATTAAAGGAGTAAGGAAGGAAGTAGGGAGAGAAGGAAGGGAGGAAGGGAGGAAGGAAGGAAGGAAGGAAGGAAGGAGAGAAGGAGAGAAGGAAGGAAGGAAAGGAGTAAGGAAGGAAGTAGGGAGAGAAGGAAGGGAGGAAGGAAAGGAGGACCGAAGGAAGGAAGTAGGGAGAGAAGGAAGGAAGAGAGGAAAGGAGGAAGGAAGGAAGTAAGGAGAGAAAGGAGGAAGGAAGGGAGGAATTAAAGGAGTAAGGAAGGAAGTAGGGAGAGAAGGAAGGGAGGAAGGGAGGAAGGAAGGAAGGAGAGAAGGAGAGAAGGAAGGAAGGAAAGGAGTAAGGAAGGAAGTAGGGAGAGAAGGAAAGGAGGAAGGAAAGGAGGACCGAAGGAAGGAAGTAGGGAGAGAAGGAAGGAAGAGAGGAAAGGAGGAAGGAAGGAAGGAAGAAGAGAAAGGAGGAAGGAAGGGAAGGAGGAAAGGAGTAAGGAGGGAGGGAGGGAAAGGAAGGAAGTAAGGAGAGAAGGAAGGGAGGAACGTTCATGTCACACTGCAGGACAAACTCTCACCAGCAAACATCACAGCAGCAGCAGCAGCAACTTGCTTCTGAAGATACTTCCTGTTTAACATCCTCAACCATGCAGCAGCTAGTCCAGCTAACTCTCTGCTGCAGCTCACACCCCTCCACATTAAGACTCACTGTGCTGGACTACAGGGCAATGAATGAACAGAGATCCAACATTCAACAAACATTATCATCTGTCCTATAATAACAGAAACTCCTCCACAGGCAGCTGCTCCTTCATTTTATTCAGACTGCACACAAACCCGACACTCCTCTGCAAACACAGCCAGGAAGCTCTGTGGACCCTGCGCTCGCTTATCTCATGTCAAGGTGGCATGACAGAAAATGAAAAGGCCTATAGGGGAAAGAAAAAGGAAGAAACTGTCCAAATAGTTCTAGAAACATCCTGACAGCACACGTTTAACTGCAGGAGTGTCACCTGATGATTAAAGAAGGAAGTCAAAGATTTTAGAGTTATACCCTCCTGTTGTCCTCCCGGGTCAAATTGACCCCATCTCTTCTTTCCTTCCTTCCTTCCTTCCTTCCTCTTTCTTTAATTTTTCCTTCATTCTTCCCCTCCTTCCCTCTTTCTTTGCTCCCCCCTCCTTCCATACTTCTTTCCTCACTTCCTTCCTTCCTTCCTTCCTTCCTTCCTTCCTTCCTCTCTTCCTTCCTTCCTTCTTCCCTTTCTTCTCTCCTTACTTCCTTCCTTCCTCCTTTCCTTCCTTCCTTCCTCCCTTCCTTCTCTCCTTCCTCCTTTCCTTCCTTACTTCCTCCTTTCCTTCCTCCCTTCCTTCTCTCTTCCTTCTCTCCTTCCTTCCTCCCTCCCTTCCTTCCTTCTCTCCTTCCTTCCTTCCTTCCTTCCTTCCTCACTTCCTTCCTTCCTTCCTCTCTTCCTTCTCTTCTTCCTTCCTTCCTTCTCTCCTTCCTCCTGTCCTTCCTTGACCCGAGGACAACAGGAGGGTTAAATAACTCACTCAAAGAAACTAGACTAGAGGATTACTTTGGTAACTTCTCTCTCTCTCTCTCTCTCTCTCTCTCTCTCTCTCTCTTCCTGTTTCCTGTTGGCCTTTATGTCATCTACTGTCAAATAAAGGCAAAACATAATCTTTATAAATAAATAAAATAAAATAAAATAATAAATTAGCTATTTTTAAGATTTTAGAGTGTCTTTAACCTTTAACACAATCAGTAAGGAAGTATTTGGTATATTTGCAAAGCTTACAGTATGTGGCATTCAAATAGCACAAATTAATATTAAAACTCCAAAAACCACCTCGATGAGGAAAGAGAGGGTTTTTTTTTCATCATAGGCTTTTTTTAAATATTAGACACTTTGACATTATTTATTTTTAAATAGATGTTTTTATTTAATCAGGTAGACTCAGTGAGATTGACATTTTCTTTCAAGAGAGAAAGAAAACATATTTCTAATCAGACAAGAAGCAAACACACAAAAACCAACAAGAATTAATTTACCCTCCTGTCATCCTCCCATCTCTTCTTTCCTTCCTTCCTCCCTCTTTCTTTAATTTTTTCTTCGTTCTTCCCCTCCTTCCGTACTTTTTTCCTCACTTCCTTCCATCCTTCCTCCATTCCTTCTCTCCTTACTTCCTTCCTTTCCCTCCCTCCCTCCCTCCTTACTCCTTTCCTCCGTTCCTTCTCTCCTTTCCTTCTCTCCTTCCTCCATTCCTTCTCTCCTTACTTCCTTCCTTTCCCTCCCTCCCTCCTTACTCCTTTCCTTTCTTCCTTCCCTCCTTACTCCTGTCCTTCCTCCCTTCCTTCCTTCCTTCCTACCTTCCTTCTCTCCCTCCTTACTCCTTTCAATCCTTCCTCCCTTCCCTCCTTCTCTCCTTCTCTCCTTCTCTCCTTACTTCCTTCCTCCTATCCTTCCTTGACCAGAGGACAACAGGAGAGTTTAAAAAAAACCAGTTACAAGAGTCATAAGAAACATCAGAGAATACAATCTCCATCTGCCTAGATTAGTGGGTCCATTAACTATATCTAAAGGTAAGATATATAAAAAAATCTATTAGTAGTAACACATGTGCTACTAATTGCATGTTAATGAGCCTATATGGGTAATTATTTATCGTTATGTGAGCTAAACATCAATAGAAATAAACTTATAATTATTCACTCTTTCATATAATTGACACTTGTGAATGCTAATGAGAGTAATACTGATGACATGCTGCTTATTGACCTTTAAACCAAGAACCTCTGTGCTACTAATGCAACACATTTAAAATAAAACAAATAAAAAAATAAAAAACACACACAAGGAAAAGAGATGCAAGCACCCAAAGGTGATCAGTGATTGGTTCCTTCCTTTCTTCCTCCTTACCTTCCTTCCTTCCTTTCCCTCCCTCCCTCCTTACTCCTTTCCTTCCTTCCTTCCTTCCTTCCTTCTCCCCCCCTCCTTACTCCTTCCAATCCTTCCTTCTCTCCTTATTTCCTTCCTCCCTCCCTCTTTCTTTAATTTTTCCTTTGTTCTTCCCCTCCTTCCATACTTCTTTCCTCACTTCCTTCCTTACTTCCTTCCTCCCTTCCTTCTTTCCTTCCTTCCTCCATTCCTTCTCTCCTTACTTCCTTCATTCCTTCCTTCCTTCTTCCCTCCCTCCTTCCTTCTTCCCTCCCTCCTTACTCCTTTCAATCCTTCCTTCCTTTCTTCCTCCTTACTCTTTTCCTTCCTTCCTCCATTCCTTCTCTCCTTGCTTCCTTCCTTCCTTCCTTTCTTCCTCCTTACTCTTTTCCTTCCTTCCTCCATTCCTTCTCTCCTTGCTTCCTTCCTTATTCCCTCCCTCCTCACTCCTTTCCTTCCTTCCTTCCTTCCTTCCTTCCTCTTTCATATAATTGACACTTGTGAATGCTAATGAGAGTAATACTGATGACATGCTGCTTATTGACCTTTAAACCAAGAACCTCTGTGCTACTAATGCAACACATTTAAAATAAAAAAAAATAAAAAAACACACATGGGGAAAGAGGTGCAAGCACCCAAAGGTGATCAGTGATTGGTTGGTTTAAGTGCAGCTGGCTCATACATCACACACTTCACAATCATTAGCCTAGCCAACCTTTGCTCTGTTAGCTTAGCATAATGATTAAAATGATGTAACAGCAGTTTATGGCAGTAAAATGTAACCATAACTCTGGAAATAGGATATTTATATTATTCAATAGAACTCAGCAATATATGTATAATATAAATAAAACAACTAATAAAATCCATCAAATCAAATCTATTAAAATAAAAGTGAGGTTCAGTCCAAAATCCATAAAGTAATCTTTTTATTCCCAATTGTTCTTATTGCTTGTGTACTTATTTATTATTTATTGTTCTTTATTCTTTTTATTGAGGCTTTTTCTATTGCTCTCCACTTCCTGCTGTTACACTTTAAATTTCCCCATCATGGACTAATAAAGGATTATCTTATCTTATCTTAAATATGATGTAGTTCTTTTTTATTACTATAAAAAAAATAATATAGAATTATAAATTTCAATGCTGTTGATTTCCCGGGTCAAATTGACCCCATCTCTTCTTTCCTTCCTTCCTCCCTCTTTCTTTAATTTTTCCTTCATTATTCCCCTCCTTTGGTCTCTCCTCCTTCCATACTTCTTTCCTCACTTCCTTCCATCCCTCCTTCCTTGTTTCCTCCCTCCTTTCCTTCCTTCCTTCTCTCGTCACTTCCTTCCTCTCCCTCCCTCCTTACTCCTTTCAATGCTTCCTTCCTTCCTCCTTTCCTTTCCTTCCTCCCTTCTCTCGTTACTTCCTTCCTTTCCCTCCCTCCCTCCCTCCTTACTCCTTTCAAACCTTCCTTCCTTCCTTCTCTCCTCATTTCCTTCCTCCCTTCCTTCTCTCCTTACTCCTGTCCTTCCTTGACCCGAGGACAACAGGAGGGTTAAATAACTCACTCAAAGAATATAGACTAAAGGATTACTTTGGTAGCGTCTCTCTCTCTTCCTGTTTCCTGTTGGCCTTTATGTCATCTACTGTCAAATAAAGGCAAAACTAAATCTTTATGAATAAATAATATAAAATAAAATAAAATAGTAAATTAGCTATAGGTGGAGCTGGTGGACTCATCCCATGTTGAGAAAACTGCTGCATATATTCTCTAAGGAGGAAGGAAGGAAGGAAAGGAGGAAGAAGGAAGGAAAGGAGGAAGGGAGGAAGGAAGGACGGGAGGAAGAAGGAAGGAAGGAAAGGAGGGAGGAAGGGAGGAAGAAGGAAGGAAAGGAGGGAGGGAGGAAACAAGGAAGGAGGGAGGGAGGGAGAAAGGAAAAAAGGAAGGGAGGAAGGAAAGAAGTAAAGAAGGACAGAGGAAAGAAGGAAGGGAGAAAAGTAGGAGGGAGGGAGGGAAGGAGGGAGGGAGGAAACAAGGAAGGAGGGAGAAAGGAAAAGAGGAAGGGAGGAAGAAAGGAAAGAAGGACAGAGGAAAGAAGGAAGGGAGAAAAGTAGGAGGGAAGGAGAAAGGAAAAGAGGAAGTAAGTAACTGACAGGAAGAATCAGAGCTATGTGACCTTTTTAACTCGCTAGTCTGATTTTTTTTTATTTTAAACTTATCAACATGATCCCTCTTTACAAATTGCATCAACATCTGGCTGAGATCCGATCTCAATATACGAGCACCGACCTCCTCCTAACGCAGAGACCCTGATCCAATCCCACTCTGATCACAATGAAGCATTTAGACCTTTATTAACATGTGTTCTCTCTTATCCAGATACACGTCCCATTTTTATTACCAGGTGTAAATGGGGTATTAAAATGTGGTTCTGGTTCTCCACACCTACCGACGTGTCACTCAAGCACTGAGATCACTGCTTTCACCAGAGAGAGAGAGAGAGAGAGAGAGAGAGAGAGAGAGAGAGAGAGAGAGAGAGAGAGAGAGAGAGAGAGAGAGAGAGAGAGAGAGAGAGAGAGACAGAGACAGAGACAGAGACAGAGAGAGAGAGAGAGAGAGAGAGAGGCGTTTAACTGTCTAGACAGTCAAAGTATTTTAAAGAATAGGTGCAACATTTTTCTAGTTCCACATGGTGACCACACAGTCATTTAGAGCAGCAAAAAAATGTATTTAAAAGTAGACGTGAAGCTTATATGAGGCTTCAGCAGTCTGAGTTAGTCATATCAAAGTGGATATCTGCCACATTTACTGTCTTTTTAGCTTCATATTCCCTCTTAGTGTTTTCCTGTTGAGCTGTGGTGGAAGTATGGTGGAAGGCAGGGAGGAAGAAGGGAGGAAGAAGGAAGGAAATGAGGGAGGAAGGGAGGAAGAAGGAAGGACGGGAGGAAAAGAGGGAGGAAAGGAGGGAGAAAGGAAGGAGAAAGGAAGGAGAAAGGAAGGAAGAAGGAAGGGAGGAAGAAGGGAGGACGGGAGGAAGAAGGAGGGAAAGTAGGGAGGGAGGGAGGGAGGGAAGGAGGAAAGGAGGGAGAAAAGAAGGAAGGAAGGAAGGAAGGAAGGGAGGAAGAAGGGAGGACGGGAGGAAGGAAGGAAGGAAGGAAGGAATAAGGGAGGAAGAAGGAAGGAAAAAGGACGGACATGAGGGAGGAAGGGAGGAAGAAGGAAGGACGGGAGGAAAGGAGGGAAGAAAGGAGGAAAGGAGGGAGAAAAGAAGGAAGGAAGGAAGGAAGGAAGGAAGGAAGGAAGAAGGAAGGGAGGAATTAGGGAGGACAGGAGGAAGAAGGAGGGAAAGGAGGGAGGGAGGGAGGGAAGGAGGAAAGGAGGGAGAAAGGAAGGAAGAAGGAAGGAAAGGACAGTCAAAGTATTTTAAAGAATAGGTGCAACATTTTTCTAGTTCCACATGGTGACCACACAGTCATTTAGAGCACCAAAAAAAATGTATTTAAAAGTAGACGTGAAGCTTATATGAGGCTTCAGCAGTCTGAGTTAGTCATATCAAAGTGGATATCTGCCACATTTACTGTCTTTATAGCTTCATATTCCCTCTTAGTGTTTCCCTGTTGAGCTGTGGTGGAAGTATAGGAACAAAAAGAACCAGGTTTTTCTTGCTGTAATGATTCCTCCTGTTCATACTGACCATTAGAAGATTAATTCATAACGCACTAACAATGGAAGTGATGGAGGGCGAAATCCACAGGCCTCATTTTTAAGTATAGAAGATAATATGAAGCGTCAGCCATCTGCCTTAATCAAATAGTAGTTAGTAGATATCTTCAACAGATACGGAAATGAGGGAGGAATAAGGAAGGCAAGGAGGGAGAAAGGAAGGAAGAGGGAAAGGAAAGAAGGAAGGAAGGTAGGAAGAGAGGAAGAAGGAGGGAAAGGAGGGAGGAAGGGAGAAGAATGAAGGAAAGGAGGGAGGAAGGGAGGAAGAATGAAGGAAAGGAGGGAGGAAGGGATATCTTCAGATATCTTCATGTCTTGATAATGTTTCCCTCTTCCTCCCTTCCATCCTTCCTTCCTTCCTTCTTCCTCCCTTCCTTCCTTAACTCAGGGACAACAGGAGGGTTAAAGGATCAAAATCACACATTTAAAGCTTCTACCGCCCCAAACCTTTTTTTATTTTTTGATTCTTTGTCTTTGTTTCCCAGGGTTTGCATAAAAGGTGAAGTCTACAGTGCAGAATGAGACTCACCCACATCTGCACTGCATGTCACAGCTGGTTTAGCTCAGTGGATGTTTCATGCTTAGCTTAGCTCCCTGTGTCCTGTCACTTCACTCAACGCTCAGCAAGCCGTGGGGTCAGGCTGGGACTGTCTTCCTCTTTAATGAACCAGCAGATAATGGCCTATGGGAGCCTGGGAGAGACATGACACAAATTGCCATGTCCTCTGACTGGTATTAGTGGTAATTACTGTTCGCCTCGGCAGATCAATGGGATAGCTCTGCATGCGACACGTAGAGGCCACCCTGTGTCACACGCTAGCTTGATACCAACACTCACCAGGGCACAATCGACAGGAAGTGGGTTATAATGGGCCGGATTTGCCGCCATCACCTCCTCAGATCATTTTCATGGTGCTCATATTTCATCCAGGTCTGACAGGCTAAAAGGTTACTAGCATAAAGACTGTTAAAGGACATTTTCTTGCTATAATCATTCCTCTTGCTCATGCTGACCATTAGAAGATCCCTTCATAATGCACTTATCATATAAGTGTTGCATTTAAAGGTTTATCTGAAGCTAATATGAAGCTTCAGTCGTCCAAATGAGTCAAATCAAGTCCTCTATGTTTCAGTGTTACAGTGATTTTAGTACCAAAGTCCCTCTTTTTGTGGCTTGAGACATGAAGAAGGGACTATAACTGTTGAAGATATCCACTTTGGAAGGGAGGAAAAAGAAAGGATGGGAGGAAGAGAGGAAGGATGGAACGAAGGAAGGGAGGAAGGATGGAAAGAAGGAAGGGAGGGAGGAAGGTAGGAGGGAGAGAGGAAACGAGGAAGGAGGGAGGGAGGAAGGAAGGAAAGAAGACTGAAGCTTCATAATATCTTCAGATAAACTTTTAAATACATTTCTGATGAAAACAAGGAAGGAAGGGAGGAAGAAGGAAGGAAATGAGGGAGGAAGGAAGGATGAAGGAAAGGAGGGGGGAGGAAGGAAAGAAGGAAGGTAGGAGGGAGGGAGGGAGGAAACAAGGAAGGAGGGAGGGAGGGAGGAAGGACGGAAAGAAGGCTGAAGCTTCATAGTATCTTCAGATAAACCTTTAAATACATTTCTGAAGGAAGGAAGGAAGAAAGAAGGAAAGGAGGGGGGAGGAAGGAAAGAAGGAAGGAAGGAAGGTAGGAGGGAGGGAGGGAGGAAAGAAGGAAGGTAGGAGGGAGGGAGGAAACAGGGAAGGAGGGAGGGAGGGAGGAAGGAAGGAAAGAAGGCTGAAGCTTCATAGTATCTTTAGATAAACCTTTAAATACATTTCTGATGGAAGGAAGGAAGGAAGGAAGAATGAAGGAAAGGAGGGAGGAAGGAAGGAAGGAAGGATGAAGGAAAGGAGGGTGGGAGGAAGGAAAGAAGGAAGGTAGGAGGGAGGGAGGAAACAAGGAAGGAGGGAGGGAGGGAGGGAGGGAGAAGGAAGGAAAGGAGGCAGGAAGGAAGAAAATAATGAAGGAAAGGAGGGGGGAGGAAGGAAGGAAGGAAGGAAGGAAGGAAGGAAGGAAGGAAGGAAGAAAGAAGGAAGAAGGGAGGAAAGAGAGAGGAAGGAATGAAAGACGGAAGGAAGGAAAGAAGGGGTCAATTTGACCCGGGAGGACGACACAATGTAATTCTGTCATCTCAGCAGTTTTAACCCAGTAAAGATGCAGCAGGGTAACTGAATGCAGGGTAACTGAATGCAGGGTAAGTGAATGCAGGGTAATTGAATGCAGGGTAATTGAATGCAGGGTAACTGAATGCAGGGTAAGTGAATGCAGGGTAAGTGAATGCAGGGTAACTGAATGCAGGGTAAGTGAATGCAGGGTAATAGAATGCAGGGTAAGTGAATGCAGGGTAAGTGAATGCAGTGTAAGTGAATGCAGGGTAACTGAATGCAGGGTAAGTGAATGCAGGGTAATAGAATGCAGGGTAAGTGAATGCAGGGTAAGTGAATGCAGGGTAAGTGAATGCAGGGTAAGTGAATGCAGGGTAACTGAATGCAGGGTAAGTGAATGCAGGGTAAGTGAATGCAGGGTAAGTGAATGTAACTCAATGCAGGGTAAGTGAATGCAGGGTAAGTGAATGCAGGGTAAGTGAATGCAGGGTAAGTGAATGCAGGTAAGTGAATGCAGGGTAACTGAATGTAACTGAATGCAGGGTAACTGAATGCAGGGTAACTGAATGTAACTGAATGCAGGGTAACTGAATGCAGGGTAAGTGAATGCAGGGTAACTGAATGCAGGGTAACTGAATGCAGGGTAAGTGAATGCAGGGTAAGTGAATGCAGGGTAAGTGAATGCAGGGTAAGTGAATGCAGGTAAGTGAATGCAGGGTAACTGAATGCAGGGTAACTGAATGCAGGGTAACTGAATGCAGGGTAACTGAATGCAGGGTAAGTGAATGCAGGTAAGTGAATGCAGGGTAAGTGAATGCAGGGTAAGTGAATGCAGGGTAAGTGAATGCAGGGTAAGTGAATGCAGGGTAACTGAATGTAACTGAATGCAGGGTAAGTGAATGCAGGGTAACTGAATGCAGGGTAACTGAATGCAGGGTAACTGAATACAGGGTAACTGAATGCAGGGTAACTGAATGTAAGTGAATGCAGGGTAAGTGAATGCAGGGTAAGTGAATGCAGGGTAAGTGAATGCAGGGTAACGGGATGCAGGGTAACTGAATGCAGGGTAAGTGAATGTAAGTGAATGCAGGGTAAGTGAATGTAAGTGAATGCAGGGTAAGTGAATGCAGGGTAACTGAATGTAAGTGAATGCAGGGTAACTGAATGCAGGGTAAGTGAATGCAGGGTAAGTGAATGCAGGGTAACTGAATGCAGGGTAAGTGAATGCAGGGTAAGTGAATGCAGGGTAACTGAATGCAGGGTAAGTGAATGCAGGGTAACTGAATGCAGGGTAAGTGAATGCAGGGTAAGTGAATGCAGGGTAAGTGAATGCAGGGTAAGTGAATGCAGGGTAAGTGAATGCAGGGTAAGTGAATGCAGGGTTACTGAATGCAGGGTAAGTGAATGCAGGGTAACTGAATGCAGGGTAACTGAATGCAGGGTAACTGAATGCAGGGTAAGTGAATGCAGGGTAACTGAATGCAGGGTAAGTGAATGCAGGGTAAGTGAATGCAGGGTAAGTGAATGCAGGGTAAGTGAATGCAGGGTAACTGAATGCAGGGTAACTGAATGCAGGGTAACTGAATGCAGGGTAAGTGAATGCAGGGTAACTGAATGCAGGGTAAGTGAATGCAGGGTAATAGAATGCAGGGTAACTGAATGCAGGGTAAGTGAATGCAGGGTAACTGAATGTAACTGAATGCAGGGTAAGTGAATGCAGGGTAAGTGAATGCAGGGTAAGTGAATGTAACTGAATGCAGGGTAAGTGAATGCAGGGTAAGTGAATGCAGGGTAAGTGAATGCAGTGTAACTGAATGTAACTGAATGCAGGGTAAGTGAATGCAGGGTAAGTGAATGCAGGGTAACTGAATGTAACTGAATGCAGGGTAACTGAATGTAACTGAATGCAGGGTAACTGAATGCAGGGTAAGTGAATGCAGGGTAAGTGAATGCAGGGTAACTGAATGCAGGGTAAGTGAATGCAGGGTAACTGAATGCAGGGTAACTGAATGCAGGGTAAGTGAATGCAGTGTAACTGAATGCAGGGTAACTGAATGCAGGGTAAGTGAATGCAGTGTAACTGAATGCAGGGTAACTGAATGCAGGGTAAGTGAATGCAGTGTAACTGAATGCAGTGTAACTGAATGCAGGGTAAGTGAATGTAAGTGAATGCAGGGTAAGTGAATGTAAGTGAATGCAGGGTAACTGAATGTAATTGAATGCAGGGTAACTGAATGCAGGGTAACTGAATGTAACTGAATGCAGGGTAACTGAATGCAGGGTAACTGAATGCAGGGTAACTGAATGTAAAGGGAATAGTACAGAAGCTAGAAAGTGTTCCCTCTGCCAGGCTGTTTTTCACAGGAGAGCTGCAAAAATAATTGCCACCTTGAAACATTCCTGTAAAGCTGTGAGAGCAGAGTTGGAGCGAGCGGCTGAGTTTTTGAGTTGTTTTTTTTTAAACCGATGAACTGGCATGAAGTGTTTCCCACTGTTGATGTAATGGAAGTTGGGATTCGAGGGGTGTCGAGGTGCCAAATGTGGGCGAGGAGAGAAAGCTCAGATGTTATTATTCTGTAAGAGGAAAGAAGACATGGAGGGTCTTCACTTTGATTCTTACTCCAGCAGATAGAAGAAGACTCGGTTAATGTAAGACTTCCTGTTGTCCTCCCGGGTCAAATTGACCCCTTCTTTCCTCCCTTTCTTCCTTCCTTCCTCCCTTCCTTCCTTTCGTCTGTCCGTCCTTCCTCCCTCCCTTCCTTCTTTCTTTCCTTCCACCCTCTTTCCTCCCTGCCTCCTTCTTTCCTTCCCTCCTCCCTTCTTCTTCTTCCCTTCTTTCCTTCCTCCCTCCCTCCTTTCCTCCCTTCCTTCTTCCTCCCTTCCATCCTTCCTTCCTGTCGTCCTTCCTTCCTTCCTTCCTCCCTTCTTTACTTCCTCCCTTCCTCTTTTCCTTTCTCCCTCCTACCTTCATTCTTTCCTTCCTCCTTCCTCCCCCCTGCTTTCCTTCATTCTTCCTTCCTTTCCTTCCTCCCTTCCATCCTTCTTCCTCCCTTCCATCCTCTCTTCCGTCCTTCCTCCCTCCCTTCCTTCCTTCTTTCCTTCCTCCCCCCTGCTTTCCTTCATTCTTCCTTCCTTCCGTCCTTCCTCCTCCCTTCCATCCTTCCTTCCTCTCTTCCATCCTTCCTTCTTCCTTCCTTCCTTTCTTCCCTCGTTCCCTCCTCTCTTCTTCCCTTTATTCCTTGACTCGAGGACAACAGGAGGGTTAAAGAATTATTGATTATTGCTTTTGCAGGTTTTAAATATTTGTACTACTGAATGAATACGAGAAGACAGCAGAAAAGGAAGAAAAGGATGCAGTGAGAGTTAATCCTCACATACTGTACGGTCATATTAGAGCATTTCACAGTATCTCCTCATAATTAGTCTCTATTCATCATTTCAGAGCCTCAAATCATTCTTCACACCTCATCACTCATTAATAAATTGGTGATTAATCCTTAATTAAGCTTTCAGAGAGCAAAGAGAGTGTATAGAGTCTTTAGTTTTTTAATTTGCTTTTTGTTGATGGAAAAAAAAAATATTGACAATAAAATGCACAATATAATAATCCAACGTTATATAATATATGCTTTCAATTAATGATATGAAATGGGAATAAACAGTGTTTTTGAATTGTGCTTTTTTAAAATGTTTTCAAGAAATATGAGTCAAACACTCTGCAGCTGCAAAAAAACAGTGTTAGAAATTTGAAATGTTTCCATTTTTGTATATTCTGGGTCACCTGAGGATAAACCATCAAATTACTTTAGTATATATAATAGTTTTTAAGGTGCTCTAATGTAAAAAATGGGTTAAATTAGACCCTGAACAGTAATGTAAGGGTTAAATATGAATATAAACCTACAGAAAGTGATTTTTCTTTTTAAAATATATATGTTATAATATTATTACTGTTGTTATCATGGCTTATTTAAACCATTGAACTCATTGAGCATATATTACATATAAACTATTTCCAAATACGTCATGAGAATTTAGGTGTCTTATGTCACACATGGATGTATGTATTAAGATAACTGAATATAATAGCATAACTCAGCCTCACTGCTAATTTATCCTAGTGGCCACTCGTGGTATTGCATTTAGAAAACCCCCTGCTGCCTTTAACCCTTGTGTCGTCCTCCCGGGTCAAACTGACCCCGTCTTATTCTTCTTTCCTCCCTTCCTTCCTTCCATCTGTACTTCCTCCATCCGCCTTTCCTTCCCTCCTTTCCTTCCTTCTTTCTTTTCCTCCCTTCCTTCCTTCCTCCCTCCCTCCTTTCCTTCCTTATTCCTTCCTCCCTTCCTTCTTTCCTTCCTCCCTCCTTCTATCCTACCTTTCTTCCTTCCTTTCCTCCCTTCTTCCTTTTCCCTTTCTGCCTCCTTTCCTTCCTTCCTTCCTCCCTCCCTCCCTCCCTTGACTTGAGGACAACAGGAGGGTTAAAGTATATTCCCAAAACTCACCATTATAAAAAAAGATAGGACAGGACACCTCCAACTTCAAATAAGGTCAATTATGTAGCTTTCTATTAAGATTTTTCTTTTTTATATATATATCCATGAAGGTTTTATATATGTAAAACTTTCCCAGTGCAGAGAAAACCAATTTTAATATCTATGATGTCATCGCTGTGTAAAGTCTATAGGTTGAAAAGGAAGTTAGGAAGAACAGAAGTTACCTGTATGGAAATCCTCCACCACAGTCTTATTCCTATTTATGCATTAGCTTAAAAACATACATAATTGTGAGATATTGACTGTTACTGTTATCAATAGAAAGACATGAAGACCCTCAGAGTTTGTGTACTGAGCTAATAGCTGGTATAACTCAAAGGAGCAGGGGCAAATTGGACCACATGATAAATATAGTGCTACCACTCAGCCTCACTGCTAATTTATCCTAGTGGCCACTCATGGTATTGCAGCAAGAGAATCCTGCCGCGGCCCAAAAAGCATTTAACCCACCATAGCTCACCATTATAAAACATACATCTATAAAATTGTTGACAGGACACCTTCAACTGCAAAAACAGTCAATTATGACGCTTTCTATTAAAGTTTTATATAAGTAAAACTCTCCCAGTGCAGAGAAAATCAATTTTAATATGTATGATGTCATCGCTGTGTAAAGTCTATAGCAGGGGTGTCAAACTCATTTTCATTCGAGGGCCACATACAGACCAATTTGATCATGTGGGCCGGAGGGAAGGAAGGAAGGAAAGAGAGGAAAGGGAGGAAGGAAAGACAGGCAAAAGGAAGGAGGAAGGACAGATGGAAGAAAGGACAGAAGAAAGAAAGGGAGGAAGGAAGGAAGGAAAGAAGGAAGGAGGGAAGGAAGGAAGGAAGGAAGAAGGGAAGGAAGGAAAGACAGGCAAAAGGGAGGAGGAAGGACAGATGGAAGGAAGGAAGGAAGGAATGAAAGAAGGAAGGAAATGAGAAGGGAAGGAAGGAAAGACAGGCAAAAGTAAGGAGGGAAGAAAGGTAGGAAGGACAGAAGGAAGAAAGTAAGGAAGGACAGAAGGAAGAAAGGGAGGAAGGACAGATGGAAGGAAGGAAAAGAACACAGGAAGGAAAGTGGGCTGGATTGCACCCCTCAGCGGACCGGTTCTGGCCCACGGGCCGCATGTTTGACACCCCTGGTCTATAGGCTGAGCAGGAAGTCATGGGCGGGAGAAACACAACCTGGTTGGTAGAAACTTTACTAGTTCATGCACCAGACAAGCAAACATGATTTGATAGAATATGTCAATATGTCAATAATATGAACAGAAGTTACCCGTAATGGAAATCCTCCACCACAGTCTTATTCCTATTTACTCATTATCTTAAAAACATACATAGTCGTGACATTTTGACTGGTACTGCAATGAATACAAAGACATGAAGACCCTCAGAGTTTGTGCACTGAGCTGATAGCTGCTATAACTCAAAGGAGCAGGGGCAAATTAGGCCACATGATAAATATAGCTTAGTTATTTATTCATTTATTGGTTTATATAAATATGTTGAACTATTCACCACAGAATAAAACATTGTTGGATTTATTGAATCCAAGTTATTTTGCCTCGTATTCATCTATTAGAAGTCATTAATTTCAAACATGAATCCTATTCTTGTGTGTTCCTCTAGATAACTTCTCAGAGAAAAGATTAATTGGATAAAGTTTCCAGCAGGATGAAACAAATGTCTGGAGAGTGAACTCCAAGGAGCTGCAGTCAAACATTTGATAGCCGTGCTCTTTGGTCACTTCCTGCATGTCCGTCCCCATGTGGCGGATCACTATCCTGGACTGTGCAGCCTTACAGCAGCCCAGGGACGTCTGATGTAAACATTAACTACTCTGATCCAGAGGAGGAAGCGTCCCTTGTCTCCTTTTAATAAGACTACGTCCAAAATATTTCCAAGCAGAATGGAAACAAAAGAAAAGAAAAGAAAGGAGGAAAAGAATGTCAATCTGAACCAGTGAAAGGGGCGATTTACATTAACCCTCGAGTCAAGGAAGGAAGGGAGGAAGAAGGAAGGAAAGGAAAGGAGGGAGGAAGGAAGGTAGGAGGAAGGAAGGAAAGAAGGTAGGAGGGAGGAAGAAGGAAGGAAAGAGGGTAGGAGGGAGGGAGGAAAGAAGGAAGGAAGGGAGGAGGGAGGAAGGAAGGAAAGAAGGTAGGAGGAAGGAAGGAAAGAAGGTAGGAGGGAGGAAGAAGGAAGGAAAGAGGGTAGGAGGGAGGGAGGAAAGAAGGAAGGAAGGAAGGAAGGAAAGGAGGGAGGAAGAAGGAAGGAAAGGAGGTAAGGAGGGAGAAAGGAAAAGAAGGAGGGAGGAAAGAAGGGAGGGAGGAAGAAGAAAGGAAAGAAGGGAGGGAGGGAAGGAAGGAAGGAAAGGAGGGAGGAAGGGAGGGAAGGAAGGAAAGGAGGGAGGAAGAAAGAAGGAAGGAAGGAAAGAAATGTAGGAGGGAGGGAGGAAGGAAGGGAGGGAGGAGGGAAAGGAAGGAAGCTGGGAAGGAAAGAAGGAGGGAGGGAGGGAGGGAGGGAGGAAGGACAGAAGGAAAGAAGAAAAGGGGATGGAGGGAGGAAAGAAGGAAGGGAGGAAGGACAGAAAGAGAGAAGGAGGAAGGAAGGACAGACAGAAAGAGAGAAGGAAGGAGGATTATTTATTTTATGTGTTTGTTTAAACTCTATTAAAGCCTGTGTGTGTGTGTGTGTGTGTGTGTGTGTGTGTGTGTGTGTGTGTGTGTATTAAAGCCGGTGTGTGTGTGGTGTGTGTGTGTGTGTGTGTGTGTGTGTGTGTGTGTGTGTGTGTGTGTGTGTGTGTGTGTGTGTGTGTGTGTATATATTAAAGCCTGTGTGTGTATTCTGTTTAGATTAACTAACTAAATACATGCAGGAGCTTCACTGTAATGACAATCTTATTCTTTAAGCACAGTTTTATTTAATAAAGTAATTATAAGACATGTCCAAAACTTCATTAAACCGACAGATGACTGCAATCAATACTTATACTATATATCGAGGGTCTTTTAATAGCCTGCAGCTTGTAATGCTTCTTATTATCCCTCATGAAGAACACATGAGCTGCTTGATGATCTTCTACAGGACGCTTCAGGGTAAAGTGATGCTGTCAGTCACAGTGACGGCTCAGGTTCAACTTCTCATTCACTAAGATACAGAAGGGCCTTCCTCTCTTCCTTTCTCCCTCCCTTCCTTCCTCCCTCCCTCCTTTCCTTCCTTCTTCCTCCCTTCCTCCCTTCCTCCCTTCCTTCCTCCCTCCCTCCTTTCCTTCCTTCTTCCTCCCTTCCTCCCTTCCTTCCTTCCTCCCTTCCATGCTGTCAGTCACAGTGACGGCTCAGGTTCAACTTCTCATTCACTAAAAGATACAGAAGGGCATTAGAAGAAGAGTTTACTGTATGTGAGAGAAAGTGATCTGTTGCCATGGTTACAAGGTGTAACCCCCTCCCCTCCCGGATGATTCAAACCTTGAAATATGAGTTTTAACCTTTGTGTCGTCCTCCCGGGTCAAATTGACCCCATCTGTTTTGACTGTTCCTTCTTTCCTCCCTTCCTCTGTCCTTCTTTCCTTCCTTCCTTCCTTCCTCCCTTCCTATTTCCTTTCTCCCTCCCTCCCTTCCTTCCTTCCTCCCACCGTTCCTTCCTTCTTCCTTCCTTCCTCCCTCCCTCTTTTCCTTACTCCCTCCCTTCCTTCCTTCCTTTCCTTCGTCCCTCTTTTCCTTTCTCCCTCCCTTCCTTCCTTCCTTTCCTTCCTCCCTTCCTTCTTTCCTTCCTTCCTCTTTTCCTTTCTCCCTCCCTCCCTTCCTTCCACCCTCCTTTCCTTCCTTCCTCCCTCCTTTCCTTCCTTCCCTCCTTCCTTTCCTTCCTTCCTTTCTTTCCTCCCTCCCTTCCTTCTTACTTCCTTCCTTCCTTCTTACCTCTGTCCTTCTTTCCACCCTTCCTCTTTTCCTTTCTCTCCCCTCCTTCCTTCCTTCCCTCCTTCTTCCTTCCTTCCCCCTTCCTCTTTTCCTTTCTCCCTCCTTTCCTTCCTCCCTCCTTCCTTTCCTTCCTTCCTCCCTCCTTTCCTTCCTTCCTTATATACTTATACATTGTAAATAGAATAAGAAAGATTTCACACATATTAAATAATGCAGCAGATGTCAATGCGAATATTTTAGATTAGCTAAATAATAAATAATGTAGTCAGTTGAAAGTTACTTTTTAAGATTGAGTTGCTTTGTAAATGTGTTTTATTCTCATGTTTATTCTTAACAATGTGAGTTTATATAAGTTGAATAAATATGAGTCATGCTTGACATTTACACAGTCCACCTACTGTTCCCAGACAAAGACAGACATTCAATAGAGACTTTATATAAATTATTATTTATATGTATATATTATTGAAAGTTCAGTCACTTTTATAAGAGTTCTGGACTGAACTGAACTACTGTATGAGTAATTGTGTATAAATAGAGATTATTATAATACAATCATATAAATACTTTCAATACCTTTTCTCACATTAATTATTGATCATTTATTTGTTACTTCCTGATATGGACGTTATCAAAAGGTTTTTAACCTTCGTGTCGTCCTCCCGGGTCAAATTGACCCTGTCTATTTTGACTGTTCCTCCCTTCCTTCCTTCCTTCCTTCCTTCCGTCTGTCCTTCCTCCCTCCTTCTCTCTTTCTTTCCTTCCTCCCTCCATCCCCTTTTCTTCCTTTATTCTGTCCTTCTTTCCTTCCTTCCTCCCTCCCTCCCTCCCTCCTTCTTTCCTTCCCTCCTCTTTTCCTTTCTCCCTCCTTACCTCCTTTCCTTCCTTCCTTCCTTCTTCCTCCCGCCTTTCCTTCCTTCTTCCTCCCTCCTTTCTTCCCTTTCTCCCTCATTTCCTTTTTCCTTCCTTCCTCCCTCCCTCCTTTCCTATGTCTTATTGATCATTTATTTGTTACCTCCTGATTAAATGTTCATAATTTATATTTCTAAGTCCTTTCCAAAAATCCACCATCCTCCCCTTTTCATTTCCTTTCGTTTCCATAGTTACAATAATACATGTCTGAGGATTGTGTTACAGTAAAACTTTTGAGTCATTAACAGTGGAGAGGATTACAGTTTAAACCTCAGTTATTAATCCCAGTGTTTGGTCTGTGACTACGCGTCGGCTCGGTACAGGAAGTGAGTTCACACCAACAGAGGAAGAATAAGACCGCATTAACTCCAAATGAGGTATTTTATTTTTCATGTTTTGTCTTCCAGAGACTCGTATGACCCATTTCAGAAGCAGCTGGTTAGCTTCCAAATTTAAGAGTTTGGATGACATCATGGTTTTCAGTCATAGATCAGTGTTTTTGCATCATGGACTAAAAAAATAAAATAAAATATTCAATACTCAATTATTGAGACTGAGGCTGCCTTTACTATTTAATTCGATTCCAGGAATGTTGAACTTTACTTTGAAATCCCAGGAACATTGAACTTTACTTTGAAATCCCAGGAACATTGAACTTTACTTTGTAATCCCAGGAACATTGAATTTTATTTTGTAATCCCAGGAACATTGAATTTTATTTTTAATCCCAGCAACATTGAACTTTATTTTGTAATCCCAGGAACATTGAATTTTATTTTGTAATCCCAGCAACATTGAACTTTATTTTGTAATCCCAGGAACATTGAACTTTATTTTGTAATCTCAGGAACATTGAACTTTATTTTGTAATCCCATGAACATTGAATTTTACTTTGAAATTCCAGGAGCATTGAACTTTACTTTGAAAACCCAGGAATGTATGAACTTTATTTTGTAATCCAAGGAACATTTCATATTATTTTGTAATCCCAGGAACATTGAACTTTATTTTGTAATTCCAGGAACATTGAACTTTATTTTGTAATCCCAGGAACACTGAACTTTACTTTGAAATCCCAGGGACATTGCACACTTGTATATAGTACCAGGAATGTATGATTATTGTAGATTTAATAAAATGGAGATTATTTATTGTATATATAATTTCATTTTATTTGTTTTTTATTTATTCTTTTATCACTTTCACCATTTCATATCAATTTTAGTATTTCTCCCTATAGGAGGATCAATAAAGCGACCTACCTTACATAACCTTCAGTCAATGTAAAAATAGCCTGTGTCCACATCATTAACACCTGCTGATAACTTATGAGCATGAACACACGTCTTATCCTGCACCTTAATTTTTTAGATGAGCCTCCAAACAAACATCCAGCGAGGGGCAAAGTGCACCGCTAATGTCACTTAGCAGCTAGATAGCTAATTAGCTGCTGAGCTGCAGCACATTAAACAGCATGTAAACATACCTGCAAATGTCACTCTGGACCCTTTTAGACGCTGCTCTGGTTCATGACTTACAGCTACAGCGCTTTGTTTACTCCTTCTCTCTTTCTTTCCTTCCTTCCTCCTTTCCTTTCTCCATCCTTTCCTTCCTTCCTTCCTCCCTCCTTTCCTTTTCTCCCTTGTTTACTCTGCCTCCAATGTGACATTATATTTTGACCCCGTGACTGTTCCTTCCTTCCTTTCTTCTGTCTGTCCTTCCTCCCTCCCTCTTTCCTTCATTCTTCCTCCCTTCCTCCCTCCCTTCCAGCCTTCCTTCCTTCTTTCCTTCCCCTTTCCTTCCTTCCTTTCCTTTTCCCGTCCTTCTTTCCTCCCTCACTTTCGTTTCCTTCTTTCCTTCCTTCCTCCCTCCTTTCCTTCATTCTTCCTCCCTCCCTTCCAGCCTTCCTTCCTCCCTCCCTCTTTTCCTCCATTCTTCCTTCCTCCTTTCCTCCCTACCTCCTTTCCTTCCACCCACCCTCCCTCCTTTCCTTTCCTTCCTTCCTTCCTTCCTTTCATTCCCTCCCTTCCTCCCTCCTTTCCTTCCTTCCTTTCCCTCCCTCCCTACTTCCTCCCTCCCTCTTTTCCTTCATTCTTCCTCCTTTCCTTCCTTCCTTCTATCCTTCCTTCCTCCCTTCCAGCCATCCTTCCTTCTTCCTCCCTCCTTTCCTTCCTCCTTCCCTCCCTTCCACCCTCCTTTCCTTCCTTCTTCCCTTCTGTCCATCCTTTCTTGACTCGAGGACAACAGGAGGTTTAACTAACACACACACACACACACACACACACACACACACACACACACACACACACACACACACACACACACACACACACACACACACACACACACACACACACAGCCCTACCACAGAGCTTTATATGGGGAGGAAGGCTCGTTCATAACGTGTGTCGGCGTAGCAACGTGAGTCGGAGGGAAGAAGAGAAGAAACTACATAAACAAACGTCCTGAACTAAATCTGTGGTAATAACAAGCAGCCGAGGACAGTCAAGCATTAGACGGGGAATCTGTGGCTTCTTATTGGCCGGACTGCTCTGCATAAAACTGTCCGTCTTAACAAGTCTTTTTATGTGAATAGTTAATCCCTTCAAATAAGGACGGTGTTTAGTCTGAGTTATTATATATTATAAGCAAGTAGAACACCATGCTTTCCTCTATATCGTCTATTATAATGAGTAAATCATATTATATTAGAGTTTTAGTCTGGTTTATTAACAATATCCTAATATATTTATACTTTTTAAGGATATACTATTAAAGCTATTGGCTCATATCTATCAAACTTTTCAAAATAAAACTTAAATGAAGGATAAAATTAAAAACCCTTGACTTTTACCCCTGCTCACAAAAGTTAAAACTCTTTAATTAACCTTTTCTTGACTTTTGAATTTTACTTTGTAATCTCAGGAACATTGAATTTTATTTTGTAATCTCTGGAACCTTGAACTTTATTTTGTAATCTCAGGAACACTGAACTTTATTTTGTAATCTCAGGAACAGGAACACTTACAAATAATTGGAAGTTACTTTTATTACAGATTTTACTAAAAAGCTCATTTCCATGTGTAGCCCCTCTGTAATATAAAACAGTCAGATCTGGTGATTTAACCCTCATGTCGTCCTCCCGGGTCAAATTGACCCCGTCTCTTTTGACCTTCTTTCCTTTCTCCTTTCCTCTTTCTTAAATTTTTCCTTCCTTCTCCCCCTCCTCCCCTCTTTCTTTGCTCCCTCCTCCTTCCTTCCTTCCTTCCTTCCTTCCCTCCCTCCTTACTCCTTTGCTTCCTTCCTTCCTTCCTCTTTTCCTCCTTTCCTCCCTTCCTTCCCTCCTTACTCCTTTGCTTGCTTCCTTCCTCCCTCCCTCCCTCCATCTTTTCTTCCTTTCCTCCCTCCCTCCTTCCTTCCTTCCCTCCCTCCTTACTCCTTTGCTTCCTTCCTTTCTTCCTTCCTTCCTCTTTCCCTCCTTCCTCCTTTGCTTCCTTCCTCTTTTCCTCCTTTCCTCCCTCCCTCCTTACTCCTTTGCTTCCTTCCTCTTTTCCTCCTTTCCTTCCTCCTTTCCTCCTTCCCTCCTTCCTTCCTTCCTTCCTTCCCTCCCTCCTTCCTTCCTTCCTTCCTTCCTTCCTTCCCTCCCCTCCCCCCCCCCCCTCCTTCCCTCCCCTCCCCCCCTCCCTCCTTCCCTCCCTCCCTTCCTTCCTCTTTTCCTCCTTACTTCTGTCCTTCCTTGACCTGGGGGACAACAGGAGGTTAAAACATTAAAAGTTGCACCAAACTACTTTTTTAAATGTTTAAAAACTCCTTCACTCTCTGATACTAAATAGGAAAAACAATTCTCATTTCAGCTGCCTTCACAGAAAAAAGGAGTTTTGAGCTTAAACTTTATTTATCTAAATCTAAATTAACAGTAGTAGAGTCTCTTTGTAAGCTCGACTCAGCGCTATACAGGAAGCTAAAAACTGCTGTAAGACGCTCGAATCATTTGTCACCCTAAAACTATGTTTGGCTGTCATGTTACAGCTCGTAATAGTACAGTTACCTCCTGTTTTGACTGGACGGTGCAACACGGACGTCTCCTAGCAACTCAGCACAGTTGCTAGGAAACATAAGTCTTTACTAGCTATATAGCATTTCAGTTTTAATGGTGCAACCTGATTTAGCAAATTACTGGTCGGTAGTTACTGAGAACTTGAGGATAGGCTTTACACACAGGCTTTGTGATGGATTTAGAAATAGCTAGTGCTTCACCCTTCCTGCTGAATAATATTCTTTCATACACACAAATGCAACTTTAAATCTGTTTTTCCCTGCTCCGACTCTAAGCCAGTAACCTCTTAACTCCTGGAACTGTTTTATTCCCATTGCAGCGAAGCCTTCAAATGAGCACTTAAGCGGAGCGTTGCGAAGGAAAATTGACGGTTTTGGACCTCTGCTCCGAGCCTTACTGTAACAGCTGGGATATAAAGGAGAGGAATGGAAGGAGTGTGAATATCTACGTTGGAGCCAGGAGGCCAGAAATGATGCCACTTGTCAGATGAATCGTTGCATTTTTGTCTTGAAAATAGCCAGTTTCAGATATCCCTGAAAAACCCGGCGGCTTCCAAATATGTTCCGCCTGCCGCAAAGTAAATCCAGTCAGAGGCCAGAGAGAGCTGCTCCGAAGGGAAGATAATTATCATTTTGTTTTAGTCAGACTAACATGTCATGTTTGAATATATACTGGGTTTAAGTAGAGTCTTTAACCCTCCTGTTGTACTAGAGTCAAGGAAGGAAGGGAGGGAGGGAGGAAGGAAAGAAGGGAGAGAGGAAGGAAGGAAAGGAGGGAGGGAGGGAGGAAGGAAGGAAGGAAGTGAGGGAGGAGGGAAAGTAGGGAAGGAAGGAAGGAAGGAAGGAAGGCTGGAAGGGAGGGAGGGAAAGAAAGGAGGGAAGGGAGGAAGAAAGGGAGGGAGGAAAGGAGGAAGAAGGAAGGAAAGGAGTATAGAAGGAAGGAAGGAAAGGAAGGAGGGAGAGAGGAATAGGAAGGATGGAAGGGAGGGAGGAAGGAACGGAGGAAGAAGGAAGGAAAAGAGGGTGGAAGGAAGAAGGAAGGGAGGGAGGAAGGAAGAGAGGAATAGGAAGGATGGTAGGGAGGAAGAAGGAAGGGAGGAAGAAGGAAGGAAAGGAGGGTGGAAGGAAGGAGGGAGGAAGAAGTAAGGAAAGGAGGGTGGAAGGAAGGAGGGAGGAAAGGAAAGAAGGAAGGAAAGGAAAGAGAGACGAGTATACAAAGAGGTGCAGATGATGTAAAGCTGCAGGTACAGTCTATCAAACATCTCAATATTTACACCCAACAGCAAATATTAGCCATTACTCTCCTTCTCGGTCATTTCCTGTTCTGCCCCTGGCCGTTGCCCCTACATACCCCTACATACCCCTTCCTACCCCCCTCACTCCCCCACCCCAACACATCCAGAGAGGAGGGGAGGAAAATAGATTCCAGTTTGGAGTGGGTTCTGGCCAAAACCACCGTGCCACTCAAAGCCTGGGCCGCTTGTGTCATTTTTCCACTGGGTTTCCGTGGTATATTATGACAGGCCATCCAGGCTAAGCTTCGATAAATAGGGGGAAAAGACTCTACTACCCCCCGCCCCCCCCCTCCTCTCTCTCTTTCTTTCCCTTTCTTTCCTTTCCATTTAGAAATCCGTAACATTAAAGAGGAACCCATGTCGATTTATGTGGCCGAGCTAAACTCTTGTATAACTGTGTTAAGAATGAGATTGTCATTATTTAGTTCCTTCTTTCCTTTCCTCCTTCCTTCCTTCCTCCCTCCTTTCCTCCTTCCTTCCTCCCTCCTCCCTCGCTTCATTCTTCTCCCTCCCTTCCTCCCTCCCTTCCAGCCTTCCTTCCTTCCTCCCACCCTCCATTCCTTCCTTCCTCCCTCCCTCCCTCCCTCCCTCTGCTTCATTCTTCCTCCCTTCCTTCCTCCTTTCCTTCCTTCCTTCCCTCCTTCTTTCCTTCCTTCCTTCCTTCCTTCCTCCTTTCCTTCCTTCGTCCTCCCTCCCTTCTTCGTCCCTTCCTCATCCCTTCCTTCCTTCCTTCCATCCTTCCTTCCTTCCTCCCTCCATCCTTTCTTCCTCCCTCCCTCCTTTCCTTCCACCCTACTTTCCTTCCTTCTTCCTTTCTTCCTCCCTTCCTTCCTTGACTCGAGGACAACAGGAGGGTTAACACACACACACACACACACACACACACACACACACACACACACACACACACTCTCCTCTCTTTCTTTCCTTTCCATTTAGAAATCCGTAACATTAAAGAGGAACCCATGTCGATTTATGTGGCCGAGCTAAACTCTTCTATAACAGATTTGTTCGAGCCACTAAAATCAAAGTGGTTTTAATTATTTCTCCCCCCCCCCTCTCTTTCTCCCCCCCCTCTCTCTCTTTCTCTCTGACTGATTGCATGGAGTCCTATTATTGCTGCAATTTACCTCTCACTAAATCAGTAATAGATGGTCAGCGTTTGGCTGGGGAGTGAAATGATGAGCAAATAAGTAGCGATCATGATGGATGTTCACAGTTTTTCCTTTCTACACGTCGTCCAACATGTGTTCTCTTAAGTGGTGATTGTCTAAAAAAAGGGAGACTTGTAAATAGAGTCTAACTAACACTATGTTTCAAGGGTAAACAATCCTTCCCCATAAGCACAAACTAAACACTTTAACACATTTTCTGCTTGATAAAACCTTGTTCAATTTCCTGTGCTTTGTACTCTTTTAGATAGACCTGACACGCCAAGCTTTCCCCCCCCCCCCCCCCACACCTCCCCATATATTCTCTCTTCGACATGAATTACAAAGAGGAGCGGGTGAAACCAGTCGATCAGGCAGGCGCCCACTCTCCCCTCGTGAATGAATTCACTTCAATTAGAGGCTGCAGTCAAGCACAAGAGGACGAAGCGTGTCGTCTTTTATGAACATTTATTGTTACACAGTGTAATGACCATGCACGCTGTGACCCGAGCTAATGACACCATAGATTAACTGCAGTGGTAGCCTTTGGGAAAGTCCAAAACTATTCCAAAAGGTATTGATTTCGAGGCTTGCTGTGAAATTGAACTGTCAGGTGTTCCACTGGGCCCTGATATGATATTGATCCCTCCTGCTTAGCGACCAACAAAGAGTCGGGTTACTTGAAACAGCTCGGTCTAAGGGCAACGACTGGGGAGCCCAAACCTCCACCCCCTCCCGCCACCCCCCCCTGTAAATGCTTATTGGAATTTTAAATAGAAATTTGATAAACTCTGGCTCTCTGGGGAATATGAGTGTTGCTGCACTGCCTGAAGACAGTTTCTCTCTGCTCTAACTCAGACCATTAGCCATGCTTAGTGATGTGAATCCACTTCTCCATTAAGCCAGAAAAGTCTAATGCCAAGACGCACAGTGCTACCATTGACATTGAGTTTATGTCGGTGCCAATGAATACAGGTTAAAAGGAACATTCGCCGCTATAAAATGTTCCTGTTCCTTCTCCAGAGTTCCTCCTTGAACAACAGTGATAGCGTCACAGTGAATGCAAGGTCACTCACAGAAAGACAGAGAGGGGAAAAACACATAGAGCAGCTTTATCCCCCCCGCCTCCCCCACTCCCCCCCTCCACCCCATCATACTCTCCATTTTAATTAGGGTGTCTTCAGCCAAGCCGAATGGTGTCAGCAAGTGCATAGAAGCAATCAGCACCCCGCGTGGCAGGAGTCAAATGCCTTTGATCAGCTCATGGAGACTGATCCACAGTGACTGCGAGAGGTGTCGGTGATCCCACAGGCCTCCGCATGCCAGACAGGACAGCCGTCGCCACGGTGGCAACCTGCGCCCCCTCCTCGAGACGATCACGCTGGGGAAAATGTTAATGGCAGAAAAGGACTGTCTTAAGTTCCTGTGTCATTTGGCTTTTCTTTTTTTTTTTCCTTTTTTTTTTAATTTAATCTGTCTCTGTGTGTTATTGTGAGATTGTGAGAGAGGCTGCAATTCATTTGCTTGCTTTCTTTCCTTCCTCTCTCTTTTCCTCCCTTCCTTCTTTTCTTCCTCTCTCTTTTCCTCCCTTCCTTCTTTTCTTCCTCCATCCCCCTTTCTTCCTTCCTCCTTCACTTCCTTATTTCCTCCCTCCTTCTCTTTTTTCCCTCCCTACCTTCCTCCCTTCCTCCCTTCCTTTCTCTCTCCCTCCCTCCCTCCTACCTTCCTTCCTCCCTTCCATATTTCCTCTGTCCTTCCTTCTTTCCTTTCCTTCCTTCATCCTTTCCACCCTTCTTCCTTCCACCCTTCCTTCCTTCCTCCACTCGAGGACAACAGGAGGGTTAATCTGTCTCTGTGAGAGGCTGCAATTCATGATACCTTGCTTTCTTTCCTTCCTCTCTTTCCTCCCTTCCTTCTTTTCTCCCTTTCTTCCTTCGTTCTGTCCTTCTTTCCTTCACTTCCTTCTTTCCTCCCTCCCTCGTTCTCTCTTTCCTCCCCCTACCTTCCTCCCTTTTTTCCTTTCTCCCTCCCTCTCTCCTACCTTCCTACGTCCCTTCCTTATTTCCTCTGTCCTTCCTTCTTTCCTTTCCTCCCTCCTTTCCTTCCTTCTTCCTTCCACCCTTCCTCCCTTCCTTGACTTGAGAACAGGAGGGTTAATCTGTCTCTGTGAGAGGCTGCAATTCATTTGACTCCTTGCTTTCTTTCCTTCCTCTCTCTTTCCTCCCTCCCTCCTTCTCTTTCTTTCCTCCCCCGTACCTTCCACCCTTGCTCTTTTACTTTCTCCCTCCCTCCCTCCTACCTTCATTCCTCCCTTCTTTATTTCCTCTGTCCTCCCTCCTTTCCTCCTTCCTCCCTCCTTTCCTTCCTTCTTCCTTCCTTCCTTCCACCCTTCTTCCTTCCCTCCTTTCCTTCCTTCCCTCCCTTCCCTCGAGGACAACAGGAGGGTTAATCTGTCTCTGTGAGAGGCTGCAATTCATTTGACTCCTTGTGGAGAGCTAATCAGTCACATTGGAGAACGCTGATCGATGTTAGTTCAGTCTGCTTGAGGCTGTTGGACGAATTACGAAAATGATATAATAGAAAAAAAATAATAAAATAGATCTTATGAGGCTTTGCCAACTTTAAATTTTCTTGTGGGCTTGTAGCATCTAAGTATATGACAGTAAGAACAATAGCTAGTAAGGTTAAGTCAAACATAAGAAACGAGGTCTCAGACTTTAACCTTGGCTGACCTAACACATGTACTAACCACCATACTGTGTTTTTTTATATGTATATATATATATATATTTTATTATTTCACATCGTAGAAGAACTTATCACATGCTCAATCTCTCTTGCTAGGATCTTGGCTGAGATAATATCCACGTAGAGAGAAGAAATCCTTCACAATAGATTTAATATTCCACTACTTCAGCGTCTCAATCCATCCTGTATGTATATCTTCATCACATGGGATGTATTGCATTTCCCTGTCACATAAGTATATCATAATATGGGATCTTGGTATATTTAACAATGTCTTTCTTCATTTTGACAATTTCCAGCCCTACTTTTTTTTATGTGTGTGTGGTACAAAAAGGAAATAAACTAACCTCAATATATTTAAATTTCCAGCTTTTCACAAGCTAACTGAGTTCTCTCCCAGTTTTCCATTTACTGTAACCTTACAACAATATATGCAAAGCTTCCACAGGTATTTATTTCAGTTTGACATCACCTCAGGCTACATGTGCCTTAATCCTTAATGAAATACCCTCTGAGAGAAAGCTGTGTGTGTTATAGTGTGTGTGCTATTGAGATTGTTGCACACTGTGCTCATGTGTCAATGGGCTTAAACTCTTACTGGAAAGTGACCAGAACACACTGGGCCCAAGAGTCAAAGTTGTAATGGATCGGCACTTCCAGCTGAGACTTTTAAATCTAAGTATTAAGGGAATTTAAGTTCATTTTATTAAGAGAAAACTGCCCATGGAGGATGCACAGGTTCATTTTCAGGTCATGCCAGCTTTTAGAGTTACTGAGGAACCAATAATTGCTGTTCCCTTAGTGATTGGTCCACAAAATATGACAGTATGCATGCATTGTTAAAGAGTCAGATGCATGAAAACTCTTTAAACTGTATTTAAAGTTTGACTTTTCAGGAATTGAACTCGCTTCAACAGGTCAATCGCCTTCATCCGCCTTAATGTTTTTCACTATACTATCCATTATAAAGAATTAAGTCAATTTAATCATTGATGAAAAGAAACCTCCAACTCTTAGTGATCCCATAAAGTGTATTTTTGGGAAGAGAAATAAGCATCTATCAACACAGGGCCTCCACACATCATTCAACATCCAGCTGAGACTTTTAAATCTAAGTATTAAGGGAATTTAAGTTCATTTTATAAAGAGAAAAATGCCCATGGAGAATGCACAGGTTCATTTTCAGGTCATGCCAGCCAATAATTGCTGTTCCTCTATTGATAGGTCCACAAAATATGACAGTATGCATGCATTGTTAAAGAGTTAGATGCATGAAAACTCTTCAAACTGTATTTAAAGTTGGACTTTTCAGGAATTGAACTCGCTTCAACAGGTCAATCTCCTTCATCCACCTTAATGTTTTTCCACTATATTATCCATTATAAAGAATTAAGTCAATTTAATCAATGATGAAAAGAAACCTCCAACTCTTAGTGATCCCATAAAGTGTATTTGTGGGTGACAAAGCAACAGAAATAAGCATCTATCAACACAGGGCCTCCACACATCAGTCAACATCCAGCTGAGACTTTTAAATCTAAGTATTTTAAGTTCATTTTATTAAGAGAAAACTGCCCATGGAGGATGCACAGGTTCATTTTCAGGTCATGCCAGCCTTTAGAGGTATTTATTATTTTTATTATCGCTGTTTTCTTAGTGATTGGTCTTTAAAATATGACAGTATGCATGCATTGCTAAAGAGTCAGATGCATGAAAACTCTTCAAACTATATTTAAACCTAATTCATCTTAAGTAGCGATTCATACCTGAGGCTTGTTGGACTTTTGGGGAACTGAATAGATCGATCTCCATCATCCACCCTCATGTTTTTTCACTTTATTATCGATTATAAAGAATTAAGTGAATTTAATCACTGATGAAAAGAAACCTCCAACCCTTAGTGATCACATAAAGTGTATTTTTGGGAAGAGAAATAAGCATCTATCAACACAGGGCCTCCACACATCAGTCAACATCCAGAAGGTCATTTGCAAAAAGACTTCCCCATAATATAATTCCACCTGCATGTAATCAGATACATTATTAGACTTCCACGTGTTCCTGTGAGCCGACGCTGTGTTTTCTCCACCGAAGTAAAGCAAACATGATCAACAGGGTTTCTATTCCCTATCACACTAGATTAGCATAATGCTATTTTCTTTGTATTCTGCCTTGTTGTTTTCCCATATTCTTCATCTTCTCCGCCGCTGCCCCTCCAGTGACTCTGTGGCGTGCTGTGTGTGGAGACAGGACGTGTTTTGGTGAGATGCCTCTTCTGGCCCCACTCCACACCCATCCACCCACTGTTCACCTCAGTATGAACTTGGATCACCGTCAGCGGGAAAATTAAGTTGCATTTGACAAATGAGCTGCTTTCACCTTTAAGGTCATATTGAATGTTTCAGATTCTTCTTTTAAACAATCCAGAAATAACATCTTGCTCACTCAAAAACTACTTATGCGCAAACACGACCAGGCAAAAGTTAGGAAACACCTTCCAATCCAGACTACTGAACAGTCTATTATTAACTAATGGCACTTTAATGAGCTAGTCTGCCTTCAGTAAGCATAACTTACTGTACGGAAGTGTCTTTAGGTCGTTTGGTTGGACTAAACTGGAGCATAGCTTGCAAATGTTGGTGTATGCTTACTTCCGAAAATAAGATAGCACATATTTCCTGTTAAAAAATGTTAGCATTATCACTAGCATACTGATGTTAGCATCGAGTTCAGCCACTGCAATAGAATCAAAATGACAAGCAGGTTTATTATCAAGTAATTTTGTACATATACAGTACAATACAAATCAGGTGGGGAGTTCTGGTCCTCTGAAATGAGGCCAACGCAGAAGTAACTTAGAGCTGCATTCTATCAAAAGGCCACCAGGGGGCGACCGTCTCTATACAAGTCAATGGAGAATTCACCAACTTCTCACTTGATTTCTAACCTCAGTAAACGTTTTCAAAATGTGTTTATGGTCTCAATCGCTAGTTTAAAGCCTTCTTCAATGCAGTATGATGTTCATTTGGGACATTTTGGCCTCCCTGATTTTATATGTGACGATAAAGCAGGGTATGCATTAGGGCGTGGCTACGTCCTGATTGACAGGTTGATTGACCAATGTCCTCGAGATCCAGCCCTCGCAACCATAGCAACCTACTAGATGCCACTAAATTGTACACACTGCACCTTTAAATTGAAGCGAGTGAAATTGTAATGTACAGACTAATACACAACAGTAAAGAGCCAGACTTTTAATCTATCCTGGATAGATCAAAAATCTATCCTGACATGACCTAAATTGTACTCTGTGGAGTTTATGATCAATAGTTTTATTATTGTGCACGAAGAAACAAGAAAGGAGACAAATGCAAAAAAGTGCATCATTTAAAAATACTTTCAATACTTTTCATTTGGTAGACCGGAGGATGAGAAGTGCTGCAATCTGTAATTATAACTTTTTTTTTTTTATATATTTCATGTGATTTCTTTTGAGTAGCTGAAATTAGTCTTGGGTAATTTTAGTTGCAATCTGTCTCCTGTGACTAAAGCAGCCATCAGTAAAGAAGCATCTAGAACAGAGGAGTCAAACTCATTTTCAATCAAGGGGTCACATACATACAGACCAATATGATCTCATGTGGGCCGGATCATTAAAAAGATGGATGGAAGGAGGGAAGAAATGAAGGACGGATGGATGGATGAATGGAAGGAAGGACAGAATGAAGGAAGGAAGGACGGAAGGAAGGACAGATGGATGGAAGGAAGGAAGGAAGGACAGATGGATGGATGGAAGGAAGGAAGGACAGATGGATGGATGGATGGAAGGAAGAAAGGGAGGAAGGAGGGAAGAAAATAGGGGAGGAAGGAAAGATGGAGGGAAGGAGGGAAGAAAATAGGGGAGGAAGGAAAGATGGAGGGAAGGAGGGACAGAATGAAGGAAGGAAGAAAGGGAGGAAGGACAGAACGAAGGAAGAACAGATGGATGGAAGGAAGGAAGGACAGATGGATGGATGGAAGGAAGGAAGGACAGATGGATGGAAGGAAGGAAGGAAGGACAGATGGATGGAAGGAAGGAAGGACAGATGGATGGATGGAAGGAAGGAAGGACAGAAGGAAGGAAGGAAGGAAGGACAGAAGGAAGGAAGGAACAAAGGACAGAAGGAAGGAAGGAAGGAAGGAAGGGAGGAAGAACAGAAGGAAGGACGCACAGAATGAAGGAAGACAGGGAGGAAGGAAAGATTGAAGGAAGAAGGGAAGAAAATAGGAAAGAAAGGGAGGAACGAAAAATGGAAGAAAGGGATGAAGGAAAGAAGGAAGGAAGGACGGACAGAATGAAGGAAGGAAGGAAGGACAGATGGATGGAAGGAAGGACAGATGGATGGAAGGAAGGAAGAAAGGGATGAAGGAAGGACGGATAGAATGAAGGAAGGAAGAAAGGGAGGAAGGAAAGATGGAAGGAAGGAGGGAAGAAAAGAAGGAAGAAAAGGAGGAAAGAAGCCAGGAAGGAAAGATGGAAGGAAAGAGGGAAGAAAAGAAAGAAGGAAACAAACACAGGAAGGAAAGTGGGCCGGACTAGACCCCTCAACCTCGGCGGGCCGGTTCTGGCCCACGGGCCGCATGTTTGACACCCACCCCTGATCTAGAAAAGGAAGTGATTTAGAAATGAATAGATAGACAGATAGATAGATAGATAGATAGATAGACAGATAGATAGATAGATAGATAGATAGATAGATAGACAGACAGATGATAGATAGATAGATAGACAGATAGACAGAGAGATAGACAGATAGACAGATAGATAGATAGATAGATAGATAGACAGATAGACAGATAGACAGAGAGATAGATAGATAGACAGATAGATGATAGATAGATAGATAGACAGATAGACAGAGAGATAGACAGATAGATAGATAGATAGACAGATAGACAGATAGACAGATAGACAGATAGACAGATAGATAGATAGATAGACAGATAGACAGATAGACAGATAGACAGATAGATAGATAGATAGACAGATAGACAGATAGACAGATAGACAGATAGATAGATAGATAGATAGATAGACAGATAGAGAGTCTGCCCTCCTTGAATATTGAACACAGGTCAGATGAAGCTCTGCTGGATGCTCTGTGCAGGACGTTCAGGCTGCAGACAGCTGAGGTCACACTCCTGTAATTGCGCAGTATGACACACATATCCAGCCAATTTCATCTGGAGGAAGCGGCCCGGCATGCGCTCATAAATCAATGCCTGAACCAGAAGCAGGTGAATGGAGGAAGAAAAGAAAGAAAGAAAGAAAGAATGGCTCTGAGAAGAAAAGAAGCTTGAACAAAAGAGATAGGGATGGGAGGGGAGGGAAAAAAAGTATTACGAAGTACGAAGAGAGATACAGAGCCAGAGAAGAGGGATAAAGTGAGAGTGTGGTTATGTTTTTCTCTCCAAACCACATTCGTCTCCTGCCAAGACCCTTTCATTCCCCTCCCTTCATTCCCTCCTTTCATTCCCTCCCTCTGTTCTCTGGTTGAAATCTATTTATTCTGGGACTATTTCTCCTCAGTGAACTCTTCACTCAAAGCATGATGGATGATTAAGTGATTACACAGGAGTAGGACCGTGCACTGAAATCATCTTTAATATCCCACATGTACAACTCAAGCCATACCTCATGTACTGGAAGAGCCGAGCCGAGCCGAGCCCCCCCCCCCCCCCCCTATTCTTTATCTCATGTAGGAAGCGTATCCTTGTATCCTCATGTTAACTCTATACAATAAAATATTTCTTTTTAAAAATTGACCCAGTCTGTTTTTTGACTGTTCCTTCTTTACTTTTTCTTTATTTTTTCCTTCATTCATCCCCTCCTCCCTCCTCACTTACCTCCTTCTCTCCTTCCTTCCTTCTCTCCTTACTGCCTTCCTTCCTCCCTTCCTTCTCTCCTTACTTCCTTCCTCTTTTCCTACCTCCCTCCTTACTCCTTTCCTTCCTCCGTCTTTACTCCTTTCCTTCCTTCCTTCCTTCCTCCCTTACCTCTTTTCCTCCCCTCCTTACTCCTTTCCTTCCTACCTTCCTTCCCTTCTCTGTCTTTACCTCCTTTCCTTCTGTCCTTTCTTACTCCCTTCATTCCTTCTGTCCATCCTTCCTACCGTCTTTCCTTCCTACCTTCTCTCATTACTTCCTTCCTCTTTTCCTCCCTCCCTCCTTATTCCTTTCCTTCCTTCCTTCCTTCCTCCTTCCTCCTTTCCTTCCATCCTTCTTTCCTCCCTTTCTCATCCCTTCCTTCTGTCCTTCCTTGACCTGAGGGCAACCACATGTACAACTCAAGCCATACCTCATGTACTGTAAGAGCTTTTTTTCCTTTTCTTTATCTCATGTAGGAAGCGTATCCTTGTATCCTCATGTTATCTCTATTCAATAAAACATTAAAAAAAAAAAAATAAAAAAAAGCTCTGAATCACTCGAACATGACGTCAGGTAGTTGCCGCAGTAACTAAGAGAAAGACCTAAAAAACAAACACTCCCTCCTCCTTCCACACTTCCTTCCTCACTTCCTTCCTTCCTCTTTTCCTCCCTCCCTCCTTACTCCTTTCCTTTCCTTCCTTCCCTTTCCTTTCCTTCCTTCCCTTTCCTTTCTTCCTTCCTCTTTTCCTTCCTTCTTTCCTTCCTTTCCTTCCTTCCTTCCTCTTTTCCTTCCTTCCTTCCTTCCTTCCTTCCTTCCTCCCTCCCTCCCTCCTTCTTCCTTCTCTCCTTACTTCCTTCCTCCCTCCTTTCCTTCCTTCCTTCCTTCCTTCCTTCCTTGACCTGAGGACAACAGGAGGGTTAAAAAAGCTCTGAATCACTCGAAAACTTTCCTTCCTTCCTTCCTTCCTTCCTCCCTTCCTTCCTTCCTCCCTCCCTCCCTCACTACCTCCCTACATCCTTACTCCTTTCTTTCCTTCCTTCCCTTCTTTCCTTCCTCATCCCTTCCTCCTGTCCTGCCTTGATCTGAGGACAACAGGAGGGTTAAAAAAGCTCTGAATAACTCAAACATGACGTCAGGTAGTTGCCGCAGTAACTAAGAGAAAGAAAAACCCTTCAGTTCAACAATTAAAGGTGCCACAATTTCACAAGTGCAAATTGCATTCATTACTTATTTCTCACCAAAATGTGAAGATTTTTTGCAAGGAGTGAAAATTATCATCTAAAGCTGCAGATTCCATTAGCAAGTCGAGTGCAATCATCACCCTGTCAAAGAGAAAGAGACTGACGGAAGGAAGGAAAGGAGTAAGGATGAAAAGAGGAAGGAATTTAGGAAGGAAAGAAGGAAGGAAAGGAATAAGGAGGGTGGGAGGTAGGGAGGGAGGAAAGGAGGAAGGAAGGAAAGTAGTAAGGATGAAAAGAGGAAGGAATTTAGGAGAGAAGGAAGGAAGGAAGGAAAGAAGGAAGGAATTTAGGAGAGAAGGAAGGAAGGAAGGAAGGAGAGAGGGAGGGAAGACAGGAGGAAGGAAGGAATTTAGGAGAGAAGGAAGGAAGGAAGGAGGAAGGAAGGAATTTAGGAAAGAAGGAAGGAAAAAAGGAAGGAATTTAGGAGAGAAGGGAGGAAGGAAGGAAGGAAGGAAGGAAGGAAGGGGGGATGGATGTAAGGGTGAAGGAAGGAAGGAAAAGGATGAAAAGAGGAAGGAATTTAGGTGAGAAGGAAGGGAGAAAGGAAGGAAAGGAGTAAGGAGGAAAGGAGGGAGGAAAGGAGGAAGTAAGGAAGGATGGAAGGAGGAGGGAGCAAAGAAAGAAGGGTGGAGGGGAAGAAGGAAGGAAAAATTAAAGAAAGAGGGAAGAAGGAAGGAAAGAAGGAACATTCAAAAGAGAGACGGGGTCAATTTGACCCGAGAGGACGACAGGAGGGTCAACATGATCTTCTGTACTAAAACACTCTGTTAGCCTTTTCTATCCCCATCCCTACGTTTGAATGCAACTCATGTCCATCTCTCAAATCCACCGGGAGCCTATTTCAGCCAGGAGTGAACAAATAAACCTCTGCAGTCGCTTTAAATAACAAGGAGAAAGAAAGAAGGGAGAGAGACAGAGAGGGAGGACAGAAAGAGAGAAAGAGAAAGCTGTTGTTATTACACTGCCTTGTCGCCCGCTGTGGTGTAGAGAGCGTAAATTGCGCGTGGCCGAAGTTGGAGAAAGCACAAAACAAGCACTCTTGTGTGAAAGATGAATCAAGTCTGGGGAGCCGGCGAGTTTATTTGTGTTACTGAACTGTAACAGGGGACGCACTTCTTTTTTTTTCTTTTTTTTTGTACGTCGGCGGTGACAAAATGAAGGAGACGAGAGAGAGAGAGAGAGAGAGAGAGAGAGGAGCTGGGTGAGTTCACTTCAATATTACAGCTTCTCTGTTGGTGATTTCATGGAGGTGAAACAGAGGGGGTGGGGGGGGGGGTGAAGGAAGGACAGAATGAAGGAAGGAAGAAAGGGAGGAAGGACAGAAGGAAAGACAGAAGGAAGAATGGGAGATAGGAAAGATGGGAGAGAGAGAAGGAAGGAAGAAAGGAAGGACAGAATGAAGGAAGGAAGAAAGAAAAGAAGAAAGGATGGATGAATGGAAGGAAGGTACAAAAAGTGGAAGAAAGGGAAGGAAGGAAGGACGGACAGAATGAAGTAAGTAAGGACAGAAGGAAGGAAGGAAGGAAGGAAGAAATGGAGGTGATTTCATGGAGGTGAAACATAATGGGGGGGGGGGGGGGGTTTGACCTGTGCAGAGGTTAGACCCTTCAAGCTTCACTATTAAGGTTTCTGCTGTGTGTGTGTGCGTGTGTGTGTGTGTGTGTGTGTGTGTGTGTGTTTACATGTGATTCTCTAGTATGACCTAAATGAAGATAAGCTACATTACATTTCATGGATGAGTTTAAAATGCAAAGAGTCAAGAGTCCTGCCAGAAAACAGAGAGGAAGCAGCTGCATCCTCACTATTAGACTCCAGGGACCAAATATGTCCTTTTGCATCCACACAAGTTTTAATCATACAACTTATTACTATTTTTAAACATTTGAGCTAATTTGGATCTTAAATAGTTATAATCAGTTATATCAATATCTTGTCCTTACCTTATAGCAGCTGCAAGATGGTTGCTCACAGGCCGAAGAATACCGATCACTCCAGGAATCAGGATCAGGGGGTTTATGCTATGGGAGAAGCACAGGGCAGAGTCAGCATATACACACACACACACACACACACACACACACACACACACACACACTGCAGCAGGGTCTGTCTCTGTCTCCAGCACAATAACTGTAGTAGTTTTTATTAAAATCATTTTGCAAAAATTAACAAAATACTAATGCAAATAAAATAAAATATATACACCAAAATATATGCCTCCACAATTAACTCTAAATTAATAATCACAGGAACAATAAAATATGAATTATAAGTTAATTAATTTGATTTACAAACATAAACATCCTTCCACAAGAAAAATAAAAAGGTAAACCAAAGATACCAAAATAATAATGTGCTTATTTCCTGCCATTAAACTACAACTACTACTTTATTACTTTATTAACCCCTCTAAAAGTGCATAAAACATTACAAAGAAACATGTTAATATCAAAACACACCTATGGGAGCAGCACAGGGCACAGGGCACAGTCGGCACACGCGCGCGCGCGCGCGCACACACACACACACAGCAGCAGCAGCAGCAAGGTGTGTCTCTGTCTCCTGCAGCAAGTCACACAATATGCAATGAGAACGACCGTCGTTAAATTTATATAGTTACAGCCGGTTTTTTGGCGCGAAAATACAAAGGCAAAACACATTAATATGTTATTAAAGGTCTACTGTTATGTTACATACAGAATAACTGACTCTTAAGGAAGTGCTATCTTAACAGAGAGCATCACAATACTCGTCTTACCTGCACATCAGCTGTAGCGGTTTTCCCGGGAATTTTGGACTGTGACGTCACTGCATTCTTTGTGTGTGTTTCATTAATTAAACCCCCCCGTGCTACAACAGGTGAACCGGAACTTTAAAAATGCACAACTAATACAAAACAAATGCGCCAAAAAATTCAAACTCTACAATAATGGATTGCCACACTCGAGTTTTGACGAGGTAAGTACAAATATAAACAGATTTAAAAAATTAAAAAATAGAAAAAATAAAATAAAATAAAATAGGAGCAATAAAAACCAGCAAGTATTGAATTTAAGAGAACACGACAGTAAACAATAGTGGTGGCCTAAGACTTTTGCACAGTACTGTCTATATATGACTTTATTTTCTTTTTTAAAGTTATCTCAAAGCACTTTTCACATAGAGCAGGTCTCAATCCTACTCTTTAATTTAAAGAGACCCAACTTTCCCTCTATGAGCTGCACTTGGCGACAGCAGCAAGGAAAAACTCCCTTTTATATATATATATATAATGTGTTATTGGAGTAGCTAGGTAGCTTAAACAGCTTGACTGAGCCAGGTGTAATATTGTAGGTCATGATGTGGTGTGCAAAGACATGAATGGAGAAGCTGTTTAGCTAATTTTAGCTATAGCTAGTTACTCTTAACACAGACCTGAATCATCCGTCTCACTCAGTCAGTCTTTCCATTCTTTAAGTTCCTCCATTAAAACCAGTTCAGTGTGTTTTTCTTCTTAATGTAAAATGAAGTGACAGTGCAGACTCAAGGAGGGCAGAAAAAGACCCTAATATTTGAATATGTGGTGCGAGCTTTATAGTGCACAAACAGCTCTACTGGCTATGAATGAAAGCTCTATATGGAAGGAAAATAGCACTTTGAGGTGTTAATTGTATGAATATGTTTCTGCCGTTCCTCCCTTTGCATGTCACAAATCTTGCACCCTGACTTTTAACTATTAACGAGGTGCTCTGGAGTGGAAGTATGTGTGAAGTTCACTGTGGGCTCCATAAAACCCTGATTCCTGTTGACAGTCAGATGTAACTGAACCAGGTTTTTGTTTGCTGCTCTAAATGAATGTAGCTTTATTAAACTGTAAGTAAGGACATAACAGTGCAGCTTAGAGTCAGACCTCTGAATCACTGCCTATATTGTTTCGTTCGGCAATTCAAATATGTCTGGTTTTGTGCTCGTTAACAGGTGTTTCCCACAGTAGAATTTAAAAGGTAGGGTTAGCAACAGCAGGGTTAGCAACGGCATGCTAACAGCTCTATGAGGCTGTAATAAAGCACAGCAGTGATGTTTAGCAGATTTATTGCTTGCTATGTTCACCATCTTGGTTTTGTGTGTTTGCATGCTTAACCCTCCTGTCCTCAAGTCAAGGAAGGAAAGAAGGAAGGAAAGGAGGGAGGGAGGAAGGAGGAAGAAGGAAGGAAAGAAGGGAGGAAGGAAGAATGAAGGAAAGGAGGGGGAAGGACAGAAAGGGAGGAAGAAGGAAGGAAAGGAGGGAGGAAGGAAGAAGGAAGGAAAGGAAGGGGGGTGGAGGAAGGAAGGAAAGGAGGGAGGGAGGAAGGAAGGAAAAAGGAATGAGAGGAGGGAGGAAGGAGGGAGGAAGGAAGGAAAGGAAGAAGGAAAGGAGGAAGGAAGGAGGGGGGAAGGTTTCCTCCTTTGCTTCCGTCTTCCTTCATCCTTTCCTTCCTTCCTTCCTTCTTTCTTTCCTCCCTCTTTCCTTCCTTCTTCCTCTCTCCCTTCCCCCTTTCCCTCCTTCCTTCTTTCCTTCATTCTTCCCTCCCTCCTTTCCTACCTACCTCCCTCTTTTCCTTCCTCCCTCCCTCCCTCCTTTCCTTCCTTCCTTCCCCCCTCCTTTCCTTCCTTCTTCCTCCATGAATACTCCCTTCAAAGTGTTTCACACAGAGGAAGAACACACTCTGGTGTAGTGGGTTAGTCTTTAGAAAGATACACAAGGGCAACGAGCTTAACAACACAATAGTTCCTCTGCAGGCCGCTGAGTTGTTCACATTAGAATAGACTGACCTCCAAATCAAGACCCTTAACTGTACCGCATGTTCATGAATGTACTTTATATATGCACTATAAGTGTTTACATCAGGATGGGGGGGTGGGGGGTGGGGGGGGCAGTTATTTCAGCACTTAGCACACCTACTGAAATGTTGTTAGCCATTGGCAAAGTAAGTTTATGAATACAGTTACTAAACTAAATATATCTCTTTAACCTTCCTGTCGTCCTCCCGGGTCAAATTGACCCCGTCTGTTTTGACTGTTCCTTCTTTCCTCCCTTCCTTATTTCCTCCCTACTTTCCTTCCTTCTTCCTCTCTCCCTTCCTTCCTTCTTTCCTCTGTCCTTCTTTCCTTCTTTCCTCCATCCTTCCTTCCTACCTCCCTCCTTCCTCTCTCCCTCCCTTCCTTCCTTCCTTCTTTCCTCTGTCCTTCTTTCCTTCCCTCCTTCCTTCCTTCCTTCCTTCTTTCCTACGTCCTTCCTTCCTCCCTCCTTCCTTTCCTTCCTTCCTTCTTCCTCCCTCCATCCTCTCCTTCCTTCTTTCCTTCCTTCCTCCCTCCGTCCTTTCCTTCCTTCTGTCCTCCCTCACTCCTTTCCTTCCTTCTTTCTCCCTCCCTCCCTCCCTCCTTTCCTCCGTCCTTCCTTCCTTCTTTCTTCTGTCCTTCTTTCCTTCCCTCCTTCCTACCTACCTTCCTTCTTTCCTCCTACCTTCCTCCCTCCTTTCCTTCCTTCTTCCTTCTTCCTCCAAAATAGTTGCTTCAAAGTGCTTCTGTTTAGTGACTCTCGATGTGCTTCCACTCAACAGTCTTCAGAGTGATACACAAGGGCAACGAGCTTAACAACACAATAGTTCCTCTGCAGGCCGCTGAGTTGTTCACATTAGAATAGACTGACCTCCAAATCAAGACCCTTAACTGTACCGCATGTTCATGAATGCACACATGAATACACTTATACATGTACCATAAGTGTTTACATCAGGATGGAGGGGGGGGGCAGTTATTTCAGCACTTAGCACACCTACCGAGCACCTTTCATCACCATGGACAGCGCCTCAGCAGATATGAATGAAGGTCTGACTGTGAGACGTTCGCTGCCAGCTTTTCTATTATTTTAAACAAATCCCTCTTTTCTCTTTGTGACCTATAAACTTCATAGACTTTAATAATTTTATAGGCTGTAATAAATAATCTTCACAATGCTAACCCACAAGTTGCTCGTCCTTTGAAGAAAAAAAAAATTACCTTTTAAGAAGATTGATACTTTGTTTTGCTACCGGTACTTTTCACTTTACAGCATTTTTCCTTTTCTTCTCTGGGACTCTCGGCTCTCAGGGAAACCACTGCTTATGTTTGGCCGTCGTAATATGATCTTTTATATCGGCGCTTCCACCAGAAAATGTACTGAACGTGGTATATTTTAATGCCAGGTACTTTACTAAGCCTCCTGGAAGTCTCTCAGCAACATGATAGCTAACAGACAAATCAGTGTTGAATTCACATATGTGATGTATTCTTAATGTTTTCATTCTGGGTTAGGTAACAATGAGTGGAACAAAATATGATAAATGTCTATGAAAGCGCCGAAAACATGTTCAATGTTATAATTATTATTTGAATTGTGGTGAAAACTGGAACATTTTTTAGTATTTTACATTTATTTGTGGAGACTCAGGACACCCAGCTTGAACCCAAACAATCCAAAAATGTTTTATTTCCACCCAAGAATATCACTCTTATTGAAAAGTTAAAAAAAAAGAAGCTAGTTTATTACCTGGAGCTTGTGATCCTGGAGGCCGTATCCCTTCTAATGGCCAGCAGACACAATCACACATCATAGCTGGGTCCGAGGTGATTGCTCTAGGTCAGCGGCCCACCTCACACTGTGTGGTTTTTTTTGTCAGTGTGAGCCTATATGTGTGTGTGTGTGTGTGCATGTGTGTGTGCATGTGTGTGTGCATGTGTGTGTGCATGTGTGTGCATGTGTGTGTCAGGCTAGACATGAAAGAAATTATAGTCCAGGCTCTACCTCAGCATGGCCCGGGCCCCTCGGATGTCTTGTCTTGTCTCGTTGCCAGCCTGTGATTTCACCCGGACCCTTATCTCTAACAACAGACTGGCCATTTCTGCTGTCCCTGTCGTTCCTGGAAAACATGGATGTCACCCACGCTTAGCGCCCCCCCCCCCCCCCCCCCCCGTCCCTCCCACCCCTCTCTCCCCCCCTCCTCCTCCCTTCTCTGGTAAGGGACTGGAACAAATGTAGGGGAAGTACACGCTGACTAGGCGAGTATTGAGTTGAGAAAACATACCCACACAGATATGTCTACATCAAAGAAACACATATTGTACCACACACACACACACACACACACACACACACACACACACACACACACGCACACACAAACGCCTGCAGGTACACCCTGTTTCTTTTTTCCACCTTCGTCTCTTTCCACTCAATACTCCTACTTTATACTCTCACATTTTAGCATCTAAGCTAAGGGTATGAGAGAGTCCTCATCCTTTCCTACTACTCTACTAACTCTGACGTCATGTGAAGTATGTAGTGTGTTTAACTGTGTAGTGATTTAGAGTATGTGAGAAGTTCCTGGATGGTTTACTAGATTCTCCAGAAATGCAGAGTATGCATCAAGAGCTGACTACTCACACTCACATTACCCAAGATGCAACGCTACTACTCACACTCACATTACCCAAGATGCAACGCTGCTACTCACACTCACATTACCCAAGATGCAACGCTACTACTCACACTCACATTACCCAAGATGCAACGCTACTACTGGAAAAAAAACCCAAAATACAAGTTAGCTACAGCGAGGGTATGTTTGCTTCCTGTTTTCAAAATAAAAGCACCAATTCTATCGTTATGGTTTTCTTAATAATAAAAGGTAACAGGTATTTTATTTTGTGAAAATGACAGGAAGTGCGTTACTCGCTACGGCTAACTTGACAGGAAGTGCGTTACTCGCTACGGCTAACTTGACAGGAAGTGTGTTACTCGCTACGGCTAACTTGAGCGGCTCCGAATTCTCAGGAACAAAACTTTAAACAGGTGTTATTTGGACAAATTAGCGTCACATTGTGGATCTAAAAGGCTACTTTACTTTCTTCCTAAAAAGGTTAGAAATGTGGATAAAGTGGTTTATTTACAGAGTTAGAGCTAAAATGAAATCAGCTTCAGCCTGATGATTTCAGCTCGGGTAGGAACCAAATGCATTGTGGGTAATCGTGTAGTTTACTACAGTGTAAACGGTCTGCTTACTATCTGGTCCTTTAGTGTGTAGTATATAAGTATGTAGTATGTAGTATAGAAGTATGTAGTATAGAAGTATGTAGTATGTAGTATAGAAGTATGTAGTATGTAGTATAGAAGTATGTAGTATAGAAGTATGTAGTATGTAGTATAGAAGTGTGTAGTATAGAAGTATGTAGTATGTAGTATAGAAGTGTGTAGTATAGAAGTATGTAGTATGTAGTATAGAAGTATGTAGTATGTAGTATAGAAGTATGTAGTATGTAGTATAGAAGTATGTAGTATGTAGTATAGAAGTGTGTAGTATAGAAGTATGTAGTATGTAGTATAGAAGTATGTAGTATGTAGTATAGAAGTATGTAGTATAGAAGTATGTAGTATGTAGTATAGAAGTATGTAGTATAGAAGTATGTAGTATGCGGTTTCGAACACAGCCTAAGACTAAGGTTTCCTTGGCGACTGCTCTAATCAGAGTTGGAGGTGCTGCTGCTGCTGCTGGTGGAGGAAAAGTGCAGCAGATCAGCGGTGGATTAGACTCAATGCGATTCTTGTTCCTGTCCACATCTGCAGCATCACACAAGCAGAACGGTCCCCGAGGCCACGAGCACCCGGGTCTCATCAGGTCCTCATAAAACCCCCACGTGTGTGTGTGTGTGTGTGTGTGTGTGTGTGTGTGTGTGTGTGTGTGTGTGTGTGTGTGTGTGTGTGTGTGTGTGTGTTTGTGTCTCGTTATTGCTTAAAGCCTTAAAAATTTATGAATGAGTTGCTTGTAGATTATTATTCAATTCCTCCAAGGGGGGGGGGCTTTGATTTACGACCGTGAAAATTAAACTTCCTTTTAGAGTTTCTTCTCACTAGTCTTCATCTCAGAAAACATTTCTCAAGAAGTAAAAAGCATCTCTTAGACTTTTTTTTTTTTTTTTTTTTTGTAATGAAATGGCCAGTCCTCCAGTCTTTAACCTCTCAATCAATAGCAATTAGCACAGCTTACATTTTCTGGAGGTACAGTAGGGTTGGGAACATGTGGTTTTTCTAACTCTGGGCATGTGTAGGAGTGGAGTTTGTGTTTGAGTATTTCCCTCGACATCCAGATGGGGTGTATATCAAAGGAAGTCATGTAGAACCAAGAAAATAAGGAGGGAAAATACATTCCTGCTCTGCAATGAGGTGAACTCCGCCAAAAAAAAAAACCTCGGCTTGAAAAACCCTCCGTACAGTTTTCAGACCCTTATGTTTTGATTAAAAGTTGTTTAAGGCCATGTTCAATGAATCCGACTGCCAGGCTACAACAGTGAGCCTTCTTGTTTAATCAGTTTGGAGCTTGGTTGGAGCTTAAAGATGCAATTTAAGCACTAAAGCTCTTGTTTTGGTTCTTTACAAATTATAGACATTTACTCTATTCCAGTTGAGGGTTTTTTTTATTTCTAGTGTTTTATATCTTCTTTCCACAGAGAGGAGGAGGAGGAGGAGGGGGGAGGAGGGTGGGGGGGGGTGGGGTAGGGGGGAATGACAGATCCTGCCATCCTCTCCAGCTGTTTATTTTCCCATGTTGATTAGCTTAAGAAAAGGTTGAAACTTAGACAGCGACCTGAAAAGTGAAAACGCTACCAAAGCCAAACACTGTGAATTATGACGGGTTGATTAACTGTCCATGAAAAGAATAAACCACACACACACACACACACACACACACACACACACACACACACACACACATACCTGCAGTGTTTACGGCTTCATGGCAGGTTCTCTTAGGGCTGCGTCTTAACCCTTAAACAGGCAACGTGCACCAGGAGATACAGACTCTTTAACCTTTGTGTTGTCCTCCCGGGTCCTTCCTCTGTCCTTCCTTCCTTCCTTCCTTCCTTCATCTGTCCTTCCTTCCTTCCTTCCTTCATCTGTCCTTCCTTCCTTCCTTCCTTCCTTCCTTCCTCAGATCTAAGTTCAGCTGTTAGGGTAAATGTTCCCTCCTTCTGTCCTTTCTTCCTTCCTTCATCTGTCCTTCCTTTCCTTCCTTCTTCCTCCCTTCCTTCTCTTCCTCCCTCCTTTCCTTCCTTCTTCCCTCCTTTCCTTCCTACCTTCCTTCTTCCTCCCTCCTTTCCTTCCTTCTTCCCTCCTTTCCTTCCTCCTTCCTTTCCTTCCTTCTTCCTCCCTTGCTTCCCTTCCTTCCTCCTTTCCTTCCTTCTTCCTCCCTCCTTCCTTTCCTTCCTTCTTCCTCCCTTCTCTTCCTCCCTCCTTTCCTTCCTTCTTCCCTCCTTTCCTTCCTCCTTCCTTCCTTCCCTTCCTTCCCTCCTTCCTTCCTTCCTTCCTTCCTTCCTTACTTTAGGTGCAAATGACATAACTAGTAAGGCCTGTTTAAGGGTTAAAACATCTCGGATGAGGAGACGCAGACTCAGAGAAGGAGACACATGTAGAATAAGAGTATAATGATGTAGCAGCAGCTGTTCATATTCTTCACTTCTTAAGTTCATTATAACATCAGTGTTTAGACCTGTTGCACCACAAAAACTAGCTGTTACACTTTTCATCCTTCCTCCTTTCCTCCCTCTATCCCTCCCTCCTTGCTCCTTTCCTTCCTTCCTCCCTCCCTCCCTCCTTGCTCCTTTCCTTCCTTCCTTCCTTCCTTCCTGTTGCACTACACAAACTAGCTGTTACACAAAGATGAGCTGTACCACAACTGCTGACTAAAGCAACTTGCTTGTTAACCCTTTGTGTCGTCCTCCTCCCGGGTCAAATTGACCCCGTCTCTCTTTTGACTGTTCCTTCTTTCCTTCCTTCTTCCCTCTTTCTTTAATTTTTCCTTCCTTCTTCCCCTCCACCCTTCTTTCTTTGCTCCCTCCTCCTTCCATCCTTCCTTCCTTCCTTCCCTCCTTCCTTCCATCCTTCCTTACTCCTTTCTTTCCTTCCTTCCTTCCTTCCATCCTTCCATCCTTCCTTCTCTCCTAAATTCTTTCCTCTTTTCGTCCTTCCTCCTTTCCTCCCTCCCTCCTTGCTCCTTTCCTTCCTTCCTTCCTTCCTTCCTTCCTTCTCTCCTAAATTCCTTCCTTCCTTCCTTCCTTCTTTCCTTCCTTCCTTCTCTCCTAAACTCCTTCCTCTTTTCATCCTTACTTCTTTCCTTCCTTCCTTCCTTCTGTCCTTCCTTGACCTGAGGACAACAGGAGGGTTAATCTAACCTGTTTAGATTGAAGAGTAAATGAGGTGATTAAAGAATTAAGGAATATATAGTGATGCTTTACATTACTACATTTAACAGGACAAAAAAAACACACTAAACCTCAAATTCAAACTTTTATGCCAAAAACAACGTAGGGACATAATCAGATATTACTATTACTATTAATTCAAATTTAATTCAGACATATTTCTCAACATTTGCAGCTGGTCACCTTTGTTTTGAATGGTGCTACAGATGTTTTCTCACAACTGAGTAGTTTTTAATTAGATAAAACACATCTTAAATTTAAACAGTGTTCCCTGATTTAATAAATACAGTAATTAGTCTGAAACTATATTACAATGAATTTAAAAAGTATAATTATGCACAAATGTTGTGTGTGATGGATTTACATGCAGATGTTGCAATCCAATTCTGGTTCTCAAAATAAAATACAATGTTTAAAAAAGTGTAAATTATTAATAATTTAATTAATTCAATGCATTATAAAACACATGTTTTACTTATATTATGAACTAATAATTTGAGACTGAAGGTTTAACACAGGGTTTAGTTTCTGCATGACAACAGGTTGAAGTTGAAAATCTGTCATATCCTTAAAAGCTGCAGAAAATATACAAAAATAAAATAAAAGCAAATGTAGATTCACATTTTCTCAACTGTTACTATTACTATTAATTCAAATTTAATTAAAACATATTTCTCCACATTTGCAGCGGGTCACCTTTTTATTGAATGGTGCTACAGATGTTTTCATACAACTGAGTAGTGTTTAATTAGATAAAACAAATCTTAAATTTAAACAGTGTATCCTGATTTAATAAATTACTAATCTGAAACTAAGAATTTAGGAAGGAAATTATGCACAAATGTAATGATAGATTTATAAGCAATCCAATCCTGGTTTTCAAAATAAAATACAATTTAAAAAAGTGTAAATTATTAATAGTTAAATTGATTATTCAATGCATTATGAAACACATGTTTTACTTATATTATGAAACAATAATTTGAGACTGCAGGTTTAACACAGGGTTTAGTTTCTGCATGACTCAACAGGTTGAGGTTGAAAATCTGTCATATCCTTAAAAGCTGCAGAAAATATACATTTTTTTCAACTTTAGTCTGAAACATGATGATAAAATTAGAAGATGGACAGTAAGGAATTTTTCGGGGGCTTTTTTGAGAGAGAGAGAGAGAGGGAGAAAGAGAGAAAGAGAGGGAGAGAGGGAGAAAGAGAGGGAGAGGGAGAAAGAGAGAGAGAAAGAGGGAGAGAGAGAGAAAGAGGGAGAGAGATATATAGAGAAAAAGAGGGAGAGAGAGAGAGGAAGAGAGAAACAGAGAAAGAGAGAAACAGAGAGAGAGAGAAAGGGAGAGAGTGAGAGAGACAGAGAGAGCGAGAAAGAGAGAGAGAGAGAGAGAGAGAGACATAGAGAGAGAGTGAGAGAGAGAGAGACATAGAGAGAGAGAGAGACAGAAAGAGAGAGAGAGAAAGACAGAGAGAGAGAGAAAGAGAGAGAGTGAGAGAGAGGGAGAAAGAGAGAGAGAGAGAGAGAGAGGAGGAAGGAGAGAGAGGAGGAAGAAGGAGAGAGAGGGAGAGAGAAAGAGAGAGGGGGAGAGAGAGAGAGGGGGAGAGAGAGAGAGAGAGAGACCTGCAACAAGCTCAACTATCAACTTGATCAAAACTATTAAAAAAGTCAGATTTATGGTTTTTAATTCAACATGTAATCACTAATCCATCCTACTCTACTTTCTCTCTCTGTTCCTCACAAGCTGCTCTCTTTCTCTGCTCTCATGACTTCACCGTGATTCACTTTCCACACCATAATCAACTCCAGGTACAAGCCGGACAATAAGAAGAAGTGTCCCCCCCCCCCCCCCCCTTTTCTCCTCATGTACAGTTTGTCTCTACATATTGTGACCTCATGTGTCTGCAGGCTGTGAACAAGTGTTGCTCTTCTCAAATGTTGTGCTGTCGCTTGCTGAAGTCAATTACGCTCATTTTAGCAGCTCCTTGTTGAGACGATGACATCATGCATGCAGTCACGTCAAGCTCTTTTTCTTTTTCTTTCTCCATTTTCCGTCTTTCATAGTCGAGCCACAACAGAGAAATGCATCCACGCTTAAAAGTAGTTAAAGATAAACTGATGAAATAATAATTAAGACATATTATTATAGACAGAGGCCTGAGTTGAGTTACGCTCCGTCATTTCAAATAGAGTGAGGGTCTCTGTAACCGTTCTTATTTAACCCTCCTGTTGGCCTTGAGTCAAGGAAGGAAGGGAGGAAAGGAAGGAAGGGAGAGAGAGGAAGAGAGGAAGGAAAGAAGAAGGAAGGAAAGGACAGAAGGAGGGAGGAAGGAAGGAAGAAGGATGGAAGGGAGGGAGGAAAGAAAAAAGGAAAAAAGGAGGAAGGGAGAGAGAAGGAGAGAGAGGAAAAGAGAGGAGAGACAGGAAGGAAGAAGAAGAGGAGAAAGGAGGAGAGGAAGAAGGAAGAAAGGAAGGAAGGAAGAGAAAGAAGAAGGAGAAAGGAAAGGAAGAAGAGGAAGGAAACTGTTTCCTCCCTTCCTTCCTCCTTCTTCTTTCCTCCTTTCCTTCATTCCTTTCCTTTCTTCTTCCTCCTCCTTTTTTCCTTTCCTT
>NC_070588.1:3794654-3829286 GCF_027409825.1 Scomber japonicus | reverse complement strand
TCTTGGTGTGTGTTCCTTTGTGGGTGTTTTTTTTTTTTTTTTTTTCGTTGCGTTTTAACTCGTCTGATTCCAACCAAGGAAATGGGAAATGGAAGAATCTTTTTCTCAGACTTGGATTTCCTCATTGTCTTCTCTCGTCTCCGGTTGCATTGGGGTGATTTCCAGACTTCGTATCGCTGCCTGACAGATGTTGGATTTTTGAAGCTGATACCAGCGTGTGTGTATTATTTTAAAAGAAGAAGAAGAAGAAGAAGAAGAAGAAAAAAAATCTGATGACAATGTGTTGGCTAATACTTGTTTAAAGATTAACACATTACCTCAAACATAGACTGAAGTCCAGCTGGATACTTTATTATATTAATTCCTTATTCAAATAAAATAGTTTTGATTGGCAAGTTGAAAGCTGTAATGCGTGATAGAGAAATGAGCCTATGTGTGTGTGTGTCTATATGAATGTGTGTGTGTGTGTGTGTGTGTGTGTGAGTCGTCTTCAGTGTTTAAATATTAGTAAAAATAATTAATGACTAAACATATTAAGTATTATATTGATTACACAGACAGGAGGAATCCTCATTAGGTGGCAGTAAGTAAGTATTAAAAAATTCCATTGAAAGCACTCTACTGTATGAGCTTAATATCTTAGTATCTTAATTATCTTTATTTACATTGAAAAATAAATGGGTGTTGGGAACCCTAAATTGGGTCAATGGGATAAAAAACACAAACTATTTTTTTCAAACTTTCAAAAAAAATCTCTATAAGCGTCTAAAAACATTTAAATAAAACAAAATGAATGATTTTTTAAAATTTTAACTGGTAGATAATACAACATATTGAGGGGTCATGTGCTAAAAAGCTTAGGGAGTGATGATGCTGACACAGTTTCTTAATGACCTAAAACATCTCTCTCTCTCTCTCTCTCTCTCTCTCTCTCTCTCTCTCTCTCTCTCTCTCTCTCTCTCTCTCTCGCATTTCTACACACTTAAACTCACTAGGTTTAAAATTTTACCCAGTTTGGGTCAATATACCAGTACAACGTTACTACTTACCCAGTATTAATCTGTTTTTTAGCCAAGAAGTGTCACAAATGTATTGTCTCTTGTACAAAACTATGTGCATATGATATTCAACCACACTTCCAGCCTTTTTTTTTATGTATGTATGTCACCATGGTTACGGTATGCGCAGTGTAAGTACAGGCGCTAACGGGACCACCAGTGTATCTCATAAATGACCCCACTAATAATGCCTGGATTGTTATCAAACTTCTACAGTAGTATAAATATGATCTTTACTCATAAATCGATGCATTGGAAAGTTTGTAAGTACACCAGGAGTTTATTAAAATAACGCTTACCTGCTGGCTTTTACTCTACTGCTAACTGCTAAAGCTGTAAACATCTCGCGCGATCACGCGATATTTCGGTGTTCGCGCGATATTTCGACGGTGTTTTACATCACACCAGTCAAATGTTCTAAATTATGGTGGCATAATACACAATGTCTGGCTGTGAAAAACAAAGCCAATATTGAAAAGAAAGAATGTTGAATGTTTCTTGACTGTCTGTGTAATAACCATGTAGAGTCCTCAGATCCACAAGTACTGCATGGTAGCATTTCATCTCCATTAATGAATCACCAGCATGAATTTAAAATAGGCATGCTTATTGATTTAGAGGCTGTATTGGCACTATTTGACTAAAACTAGACTAAAATATTTTTCATTTTAGTCAACTAAAATGTGACTAAAACTATTAAGGATAGCAATGACTAAAATTAATGTACATTTTCGTTAACAAGACTAAGACTAAAACAAAAATTAAAATGCCTGTCAAAAGTAACACTGATTTAAACCAACATTTTCAGCAGCTCTATTGTACATGTAGCAGCAACAGTGTGAATACTTTTTGAGTAAATGGAGGATTGAGAATATAGAAATCCTCCTCACATCTGAGAGGAATATTAAATACAAGCAGTCACAAGGTTAAATCCCAGAGGTGACGGAGGAAATGAATCACTGATTGAATGTTTGACACTCTTCTCTTGAGTGACACTGTCTACTTTCTTTTTTTTTAATTTTAAACACTTTGTGCCTGAGAGATGCAATTTTCATTAATATTCATACCTCTTAATCCCAACATCATAGCTTCAGTATTAAGGATATAAGCATTAGATATGATATATATACTGATGCTTTGCTGAGTGATACAGACTATCAGTATATCAGCTAATGATAACAAGGTTTCTGTTTTTTAGTTTTTTAGTTTTTCTAGCACTATAAATACATACTTCTATACTACATACTACATACTTCTATACTACATACTTCTATACTACATACTACACACTTCTATACTACATACTTCTATACTACATACTACACACTTCTATACTACATACTTCTATACTACATACTACACACTTCTATACTACATACTTCTATACTACATACTACATACTTCTATACTACATACTTCTATACTACATACTACATACTTCTATACTACATACTTCTATACTACATACTACATACTTCTATACTACATACTTCTATACTACATACTACATACTTCTATACTACATACTACATACTTCTATACTACATACTTCTATACTACATACTTCTATACTACATACTACACACTTCTATACTACATACTTCTATACTACATACTACACACTTCTATACTACATACTTCTATACTACATACTTCTATACTACATACTTCTATACTACATACTACATACTTCTATACTACATACTTCTATACTACATACTTCTATACTACATACTACATACTTCTATACTACATACTTCTATACTACATACTACATACTTCTATACTACATACTTCTATACTACATACTACATACTTCTATACTACATACTTCTATACTACATACTACATACTTCTATACTACATACTACATACTTCTATACTACATACTTCTATACTACATACTACACACTTCTATACTACATACTTCTATACTACATACTACATACTTCTATACTACACACTAAAGGACCAGATAGTAGTAACCCACTTCCTGTCATTTTCACAAAATAAAACACCTGTTGCCTTTTATTATTAAGAAAACCATAACGATAGAATTGGTGCTTTTATTTTGAAAACAGGAAGCGAACATACCCTCGCTGTAGGTGATCTGTGACGTTTGTATTTTGTGTTTTTTTTTTTCAGAAGTAGCGTTGCATCTTGGGTAATGTGAGTGTGAGTAGCAGCGTTGCATCTTGGGTAATGTGAGTGTGAGTAGTAGCGTTGCATCTTGGGTAATGTGAGTGTGAGTAGTAGCGTTGCATCTTGGGTAATGTGAGTGTGAGTAGTAGTGTTGCATCTTGGGTAATGTGAGTGTGAGTAGTCAGCTCTTGATGCATACTCTGCATTTCTGGAGAATCTAGTAAACCATCCAGGAACTTCTCACATACTCTAAATCACATACTACACAGTTAAACACACTACATACTTCACATGACGTCAGAGTTAGTACGAGTAGTAGGAAAGGATGAGGTTTAGAACAGACTCTGAGTCAAATTATCTTGTCAGACATGTCATTAATTGCTCGTTTCAGCTTGATTAATGCCACCTGTTCACGGGGAGGTGTGTGTTTGTGAGATTACATCATTAGCTCAACTGACATCACAATAATTTAACCCTACTGTTGTCCTTGAGTCAAGGAAGGAAGGAAGGAGGAAGGAAGGAGGGAAGGAAGGGAGGGAGGGAGGGAGGGAGGGAGGAAAGGAAAGGAGGAAGTAAGGAAGAAAGGATGGAAGGGAGGAAAGGAAGGATGGAAGGGAGGAAAGGAAAGAAGGAAGGGAGGAAAGGAAAGAAGGAAGGAAGGAAGGGAGGGAGGAAGGGAGGAAAGGGAGGAGAGGAAGGGAGAAAGGAAGGAAGGAAGGAAGGAAGGAAAGTAGGGAGAAAGGAAGGAAAGGAGGGAGAAAGGAAGGGAGCAAAGGAAAGAAGGGAGGAAGGAAGGATGGAAGGGAGGAAAGGAAAGATGGGAGGGAGGGAGGAAGGAAAGGAAGAAGAAAGGAAGGAAAGGAGGGAGGGAGGGAGGAAGGGAGGAAAGGAAAGAAAGGAAGGAAGAGAAGAAGGACAGGAGGGAGGAAGGAAAGGAGAGAGGAAGGAAGGGAGGAAAGGAAGGAAGAAAGGTAGGATGGAAGGGAGGAAGAAGGAAGGAAAGGAAAGAAGGAAAGGAGGAAGGAAGGAAGGGAGGAAAGAAGGAACAGTCAAAACAGACGGGATCAATTTGACCCGGGAGGACAACAGGAAGGTTCAGAGTTAGTACGAGTAGTAGGAAAGGATGAGGTTTGGAACAGACCCTGTGTTTTCCTCCAGCATGTTTTTTTGGGGGGTTTTTTTACATCTCTGGACTGTTGACAGTCTGTTAAATCCTCTCCTATGTTGGACGTTCTGCATTGAAAACATCTGGACATAAAGACAAAAAAAAAAAAGATCTGAAATAAAAAGTTTCCTCCAGCGTTCGTAGCAACAACTCACATGATGAAAAATGATGAAATGTCTGAGAGCATAACTTCATATCTTCATTTTTCTATTTTTTTCAGTATTTTTTTTCTATTTAACCCTCCTGTTGTCCTTGAGTCAAGGAAGGAAAGGAGGGAGGAAGGAGGGAAGGAAGAAGGAAGGAAAGGAGGGAGGATGGAGGGAGGAAGGAAAGGAGGAAGGAAAGAAGAAAAGAGGGAGGAAAGAAAGAGAGAAGGAGGGAAGGAAGGAAAGGAGGGAGGAAAGAAGAAGGAAGGAGGAAAGAAAGAGAAGGAGGGAGGAAAGAAGAAGGAAGGAGGGAAGAAAGAGAGAAGGAGGGAAGGAAGGAAAGGAGGGAAGGAAGGAGGGAGGAAAGAAATAGAGAAGGAGGGAGGGAAGGAAGAAGGAAGGAAAGGAGGGAGAAAAGAAGGAAGGAAAGGAGGGAGAATATAAGGAAAGAGAGAAGGAGGGAAGGAGGAAGGAAAGAAGGAAGGGAAGGAAGAAAGAAGGAACAGTCAAAACAGACGGGGTCAATTTGACCCGGGAGGACGACACAAGGGTTAAATACATACTCTATAAAACATTTTTTTTCATATTTTTTTATCTTTTTATTGTCTTTTTTTTACATTTTTGGTATTGTCCTCACTTGCTCGTTTTATTCTTTGTGTTGTTTAAATCTCACATGCTCAACCTTCATCCCTTCAGCAATATCAAAGTGTACAACTCAATTATTGGCTGGAGTGTTTTTTTTTTGTTTTTTGTATACATGTAACATTTAAATCAGCCTTGTACTACGTGTCTACATCTTAATGTGGCTCGTATAGGATTTATAAAGGTTCAACAAATGATTTGAAGACATGCATGACATTTTACAAGCAACAACTCAGCCTAGCAATTGGTGTGAGACAAGAGAGAGAGAGGGAGAGAGGGGAGGAGGGAGAGGGAGAGGGAGAGGGAGAGGGAGAGAGACAGAGAGACAGGGGGGGAGTGAGAGAGAGAGACAGAGAGAGAGAGCGAGAGAGAGAGAGGGAGAGACAGAGAGGGAGAGAAAGACAGAGAGAGAGAGAGAGAGAGAGAGAGAGAGAGAGGGAGAGAGAGAGAGAGAGGGAGAGAGAGAGAGACAAAGACAGCGAGGGAGAGAGAGAGACAGAGACAGAGAGAAAGAGAGAGAGAGAGAGAGAGGGGAGAGAGAGAGGGAGAGAGACAGAGACAGAGAGAGAGAGAGGGGGAGAGAGAGAGGGAGAGAGAGAGAGACAGACAGAGAGAGAGAGAGGGAGTGAGGGGGGGCGAGTTATTAAAATCAGTGACATGGATTCAGCCCCGTCAGGTGGAACACATTGTTTAGTACAGCAGCACAATACAAGAGCAAACCCTTCCCATCTACCCCCCCCCCCCTCCCTCCCTCCCTTTGCACCCCCCCCCCCCCCCCCCTCCTTTCCCAACATTTCACATGACATTTAACTGGGAATTAACTCAACATATTACAGTGCGGCTCATAAAGTGATTTTGCTTTCAATCAGGCCGCTCTGACACCCATATTTCAGGGTGCCGAGATAAGGTCAGCTGTCACGGGCGGGAATGTTTGCCACATAAAAATTGATGCATAACAAGCTGGAAAAGCAGGTTGAAGGTGGGCTTGCACGACGAAGACCCTGACCTTTTAACTCAATTCAATACATCTCACCTCATATCTGTGTGTTTCGAGGCCCGTTTGCTTCCAGTATGCCACAGAGAGCCTTTCATCTCATTCCTACATCCCTCTTGTATTTGTTATTTTGAGGCACAAGCTGAATGAATCTGGCTTTTTTTAATTCTTCTTCTTCCCCATCTGCACCCTTGTGTGTTTTCCCTTTATGAAAGCGCCTGTTTTTTTTTTCTTTTTTCTTTCAGGGATAGATCTTACTTGTGCTTTCGTGTTTCTTGTCTTTTTTTTTTTTTTTTTTCTAGGTTTTTTTTTTTTTTTTATCTGGGATTAGAGAGAGCGGAGGGAGATAAAACAGTGGTGCTGAGCAAGTCTCAATGTGCTGGATGTACATTTGAACTCCTGGGCTCTTTTGCCAATTAGCAGGATACAGCAATCCCAGAAGTGTGTGTGTGTGTGTGTGTGTGTGTGTGTGTGTGTGTGTGTATTTTTACCTCTACTCTCAGCAGTCTGAGCTACATATTTAAAACCCATGTGGGTCTCTCTCTCTCTCTGTGGTTGTGTGTGTGTGCTGTTTTGTACTCAGTATCAAACAACGCAGGTCAAAAGGAGTCTCACAGCAGACTCAGGTTGTCACTTCATCTCATAGTGTGATGTCATCAGGGAGAGGAAGCCATCACTTGATTGGCTGGGGTATGAGGGGAGGAGCTGATGAAGATGTTGGATCTACTACAGTGCAGGTTGTGTGATAGACTCAGAACACATGCATTAGTTTGCTTTTGTGCAATTACAATAGTACAAACCTATAAAACCTCAATGTGGTGAAATAGCTCCAGTCCCTACATCTATTTGTTGTTTTTATATCTATATCTTTGTAGCACAACAAAAGAAACACAGTGCATTAGTTAAAGCTTCAGTAGGTAAGTTCTGGAAATGAAATAAACCACTCAGCTCTTCCTTTTTCCCTCCTCCACTCAGTCCTTCACCTGCATCCTCATGATTGTGCACAAGTATTGAAGTGTTCCTCGGGGGATGGAGCACTGTGATAATGCAGATATTTGGAGCTTGCTAATAGTGCTAAGTGCTGTCGTCCTCCCGGGTCAAATTGACCCCTTCTGTTTTGACTGTTCCTTCTTTCCTCCCTTACTTACTTCCTTTTTTCCAACCCTTCCTTCCTTCCTTCCTCCCTTCCTTCCCTTCCTACCTTCCTTCCTTCCTCCTCCCTTCCTTCCCTTCCTCCCTCCTTTACTTCCTTCTTCCTCCCTCCTTCCTTTCCTTCCTTCTTCCTCCCTTCCTTCCTACCTTTCTTCCTTCCTCCCTCCTTCCTTTCCTTCCTTCTTCCTCCTTTCCTTCCCTTCCTTCCTCCCTCCTTTCCTTCCTTCTTCCCTCCTTTCCTTCCTACCTTCCTTCCTTCCTCCCTCCTTCCGTTCCTTCCTTCTTCCTCCCTTCCTTCCTCCCTCCTTTCCTTCCTTCTTCCCTCCTTTCCTTCCTTCTTCCCTCCTTTCCCTCCTTTCCTTCCTTCCTTCCCTTCCTTCCTCCCTCCTTTCCTTCCTTCTTCCTCCCTCCTTCCTTTCCTTCCTTCTTCCTCCCTTCCTTCCTACCTTCCTTCCTACCTTCCTTCCTTCCTCCCTCCTTCCTTTTCTTCCTTCTTCCCCCCTTCCTTCCTCCCTTCTTCCCTCCTTTCCTTCCTTCCTTCCTTCCTTCCTTCAGGTGCAAATGACATAACTAGTAAGGATTTTTTACATCTAATTTTCCACTCCTGCCTGTTTAAGGGTTCAGGTATCGACAGAAATAAATTAATACCATGTAGTATTGAAACATCTCCCATCAAACGATACCTGCAATCGATCCTTTTTGCACTCAGAGTTAGAAAATACGACTATTTGTATGGAAATCAAGATTTTGGACACTACAGTAGCTAATTGTCCTAATTATGTGTCATCACCATCAGCTGTAGAGTCACATGACAGTACAGTAGTTTCCACATCTTTAAAATGTTGATTATTGCATTATGTGATTTTCATTCCATGGTGGAATATTAATAGGCTATATATAGTGGACATATTTACACACTCAGCATTCAGACACTCTATTAAAATAGTGGAGGGTAAATGTAGAGCACTATGTAGTTAATAAGGAGTGTTTTCAGATGCAGCTATTGTCTTCTAGCAGTTAATGCTAGCTTGGGGTCTTTGGTATAAGAAGAGTAAAAGTCCAGAAGTGCATCAACATATTGATTGACAGCTAATGAGTCTAATGTCACTTATCCATATGAAGAGTTCATTTCAACTAAAACATATAAGAAGAAACATAATTGTGGTTTTAATTTGTCTTGCAAGAGTTTCTAAGTGTAATTTTGTAATTTTTGTGTCAATTAAACAAGTGAGGCTAGCTGTTTCCTCCTGTTTTCAGTCTTTATGCTAAGCTAATGCTAATTTAAGGTTTATGCTAAGCTAGTTTAGCGTTAATCACATCTTGACTCCAGGTCTGTACTTAACGAACAGAAAGAAAATATGTTTTATGTCCTCTCACTTCTCGGAAAAGTAAGCAAATAAAAGCAATATTCTAAATGCCGAACTACTTCTTAAATAAAAAGCTTTTACAAGAGTTGCATTTGACATTTCTGTGAAAGAAGAAGAAGAAGATGAATGGCTTCGAAAGAATAAATATTACAGTATTTTTCTAAGAGAGAGAGACTGTTAAATTCAGTGTGGGGTTTAGATTTGAACACACACACACACACACACACACACACACACACAGAGAGAGAGAGAGAGACTTTTGTGCAATCTTATCATTGTATGGCATGTCATTACACTTCCTGAGCACTTGCTTTCTCTGTGAATAGTTGTTAGGCATCGTAAAAAATGGAGCAATCCTCAGGAGGTGAAGAAAGTCTGACACGGTGTGATTGCCAAATGACAAACTTTTGATGGCTCGCAGAAAAATAAAATTACCTCAGTGACATTTTGAGAGATTACTGCTTCCCTCACACACACACACACACACACACACACACACACACACACACACACACAGACTCTGCTACGTCTGTCACAGGACACACGGACACAGAGAGGAGACACGAGAAAAATAAATATTGAAATACAGAAATAAAATCATCAGTGGTGGCTGATTACCGCTGTTTGTGTGTGTGTGTCTGTGTGTTTGTGTGTTTCCGCCTCGATTTCACCGCCTCACTGAGATATCATCATCTTAGACTGGCTGAGAGCTTGTTTAACTTTCCCTTTTTAACCCAGAGAGAAGGCAGACGACAGGAAACCAGCATGAAGATTATACTGGGGGGGGGGGGAAAGATGTGAATGATTACAGCCAGATTTTGTAATAATACATGTTATAATAAGAAGAATGATATAAATGTATTGGACGTATATCAAAAAATAATATTACTATGATACAATACAATAATAGTTATATTCAATTGCTGGAGTTACATTCAATAGCAGCAACCAAATAAATAAAATTGATTAAAGATACAAACTGTTACAATAATGTTAACAAGATAATTACATTTGCATTTACGCTTACTTTGTCAAAGAAGGACGGAGGAAAGAAGGAAGGAAGAGAGGAAGGAAGAAGGAAGGAAAGGAGGGAGGGAGGTAGGAAGGACGGAAGAAGGAAGGAAAGGAGGCAGGGAGGAAGGAAGGACGGAAAAAGGAAGGAAGAAGGAAGGGAGGGAGGAAGGAAGGATGGAGGAAAGAAGGAAAGGAGGAAGGGAGGGAGGAAGAAGGAAGGAAAGGAGGGAGGGAGGAAGTAAGGAAGGACGGAGGAAGGAAGGAAGGAAGAAGGAAGGGAGGAAGGAAGGAAGGACGGAGGAAGGAAGAAGGAAGGAAAGGAAGGAGGGAAGGAAGGAAGGGAGGGAGGAAGGAAGGAAGGACGGAGGAAGGAAAGGAGGGAGGGAGGGAGGGAGGAAGGGAGGAAGGAAGGAGTTCATGTTATTCTGGATGAAAACTAATATGAGAAATAAAGACTGTATAGAAATGAATGACCCTCTCCATCATCATCACCACTGAATATGTCCCATTAAGAAAAAAATGAATACAATGTGACAAATGTAAGATGGTGTGCCCCAATTTAAACCTAAATATTTCAAATAATATATATTGTTTATATTATATAATAGAAGTATATTTAGACATTGCAAAATATAAGGTAAACAGTAAAATTGTGATTATTATAGTTTTAATAATACATACAATACAAAAAAGTAAAGTAATGGTTTTGAATGATTAGAGCACAAGTGGCAGTTAAAGGGTTAAAACACTGTATTATAAGCACTGGATTCAAAATGACAAAAACATAATAGAGATGAGATGTTGTTTCCTGTGTGTGTGTGTGTGTGTGTGTGTGTGTGTGTGTGTGTGTGTGTGTGTGTGTGTGTGTGTGTGTGTGTGTGTGTGTGTGTGTTTGCGCGCGTGTGTGTGTCAGAATGAAACAAACAGGATCAGGTCTGTTTCCTCGTCTTCATCAGAAGCCAGAGATCACACTGCTGCTGCAGATATAAAACACACAAGTTATTTCAGCTGTGTGATGAAGGCAGGCTCATCTCATGCTGAAGCTGTCGTTTTATACAAAGATGATGTCATATCTACACACAAGATGATGTAATAGTTTTATTTAATTTAATAGTAATACTTTATTTTTGGATAGGGACAGTGCATATGGATGAACATTGATATTAAAACATCTCTGTAAATATGCTGGATTATAACAAAAGCTGCTAATCTGCATCCGTAGTCCCTAGTGAGTAAAATAAATATTAAAAAGAATACAAGTAGAAGAGACAGCAAATAAATAGATAAGATACAAATAAAACACACACAGCACAATACACTATCAAGAGGATGTCAGATCCAGACAGGATACAACAATGTAAAAAAAGAGATGTAGAGAGAGACGTATCCAAACCATGCTGTAAATATCTTGGCCAGCTATAGAGGAATGGAAGTGTATAACCCTATGGTATGGTATGATATTGTATGACATGACATATGATACATGACATGACATAATATAATGGTAAATGGTAAATGGTAAATGGACTGTACTTATATAGCGCCTTTCTAGTCTTTGCAACCACTCAAAGCGCTTTACATTACATGTCATTCACCCATTCACTCACATTCATACACTGATGGCAGGAGCTACCACGCAGGGAGCCAACCTGCTCATCATCAGGAGGGAAGTTAACCATTCATTCACATTCATACACCGTTGGCACAGCAACCAATACCTCCTGAGCCACAGCCGCCCTATATATGATACAATATCATAGGATACAATACAAAACAATGTAATATGACATGACATGACATATGATATGATACAATACTAAACAATAAAGGCTATCTATCTATCTATAACATGACATGATATGATATATGATACGATACAATACAAAACAATATGATATAATGACATAATATGATTTGATATGGTATGAAATATGACATGAATTGACATGACGATATATGATATGATTGATTGATTTATTGATTTACTATGACAAACATGGAGGCAAACCAAACAGAGGATCGAAATAAACACAGTGACAAGTAAAACACAGACTGGGACTCAGACTACGATGGTTAATGTCTCCGTTTTTAAAAAATAACCGGGTACGTATAAACGGGGCCTAAACTGAAAACCAAAACCAAAAGAGACAAATGGTGATTACAAACAGGACACAGGTGAGAGAAACGAGACACAGGTGAAACACATGAGGAAATCAACTAAGGCGGGAAAAACACAGGAAATAAAAACAACCACACATACACACACAAGGAGAAAAACTTTCAAAATAAGACTCAACAGAAACTACAGACAGGATGTGACAGATATGATATAATACAATAAGACACACAAATATAATCAAATCATGTTAAAATGAAAAAAAACAAACAAACACTTATTTCCTTCTTGGTCCTAAACATAAAGAAATAAACACAATCACATTCAACATTAAACCAGGGCTGTCAAACGATATTTTTTTTTAATTGCGATTAATCGCAGAATTTCCATAGTTAATCGCGATTAATCACGTTTTGAATTGCATGTTTAAAATCCTGTTATTTTCCATTTGAAGGCAGTTTTAAGCCCATAATGTAAAGCATTTCTTACCAGAGTGTCTTAACTGGGAATCAATCACGGCTCTGCTGCGACTCCCACACTCCAAAATGGTCCTTTGGTGGAGCTGAGGCTGGCTTGGCTGCACCTGGGTGTTTAGCGTGGAGGTGCTAACTCAAACTCCACGTACTCCGGTGGTAGTTAAACTCCGTTTGACACAGGTTGCATTTTACTTTTGACTTGTCAACTGAAGCGTCTGGAAGTGTTTTAAAGTTAAACAAGCCGTTCAAAAGTCCAGTAGCTCTCTTACTTTCCATCAGCGCGGTAGGTTTACTGCAGGAGGCCACTTCAAAGCATAGCGCTACAGCTAGAGGAGCCGTCTACGGGGGAGTAGAAGGGACAAAAAGGCTTGGTCCTAAGATGTTAAAAGACAAAGAAACATAAAATCACATTCAACATTAAACTAAACAATAATACAAAAACACATCATCAGCACAATTTATTCTTTTTTATTTTATAACAAATAAAAATCTTTCAGACTGTAAAGAGCCACAGTCATCATGTTTCATTTCATTTATCCAATTAGAAATGGGCCATAATCAGAAGTTGGCAGTGTATAAGTGATGAACTTGCATATTTAACTTTATTTGAGTTGTGCTTTCTGTAATGAAACAGAATAAAGTGAAGAGAAGAAAAGTTTTTAGTTTTGAGGACAAATTTTAAAAAAAGTCTATTACCTTCTGCACAATATGGCATTATAGTTTGTTTCAGGGGTGTCAAACATGCGGCCCGTGGGCCAGAACCGGCCCGCCGAGAGGTCTAATCTGGCCCAGTGTCCTTCTTCCTCTTTTCCTCCCTTCCTTCCTACCTTTCTTTCTTCCTTCCTTCCTTCCATCTGTCCTTCTTCCCTTCATTCCTCCAGGTCTTCCCTTCCTTCCTTAATTCCTTCCTTCCTTCCAACTGTCCTTCTTCCCTTCATTCTTTCCTTCCTTCCGATCTTCCCTTCCTTCATTCCTTCCTTCCATCTTTCATTCCTTCCTTCCAATCTTCCCTTCCTCCCTTCCTTCCTTCCATTCTTTCCTTCTTTCTTCCTTCCTTCCTTCCTTCCTCTGTCCTTCTTTCCTTCCTTCCTCCCTTCCTTTCCTTTCTTCCTTCCTTCCTCCCAGCTACTGTCCTTCCTTCCTTCCTTCCTTCCTTCCTCTGTCCTTCCTTCCTTTCCTTCCCTCTTTCTTCCTCCCTTCCATCTTTCCTTCCTCCTTTCCTTCATTCTTCCTCCCTTCCATCCTTGCTTCCTCCTTTCCTCCCTTCTTCCTCCCTTCCATCCTTCCTTCCTTCTTCCTCCCTTTCATCCTTCCATCCTTCCAACGTTCCTTCCTTTCTTCCTTCCTTCCTCCTTTACCTTCCTTCTTCCTCCTTTCTTTCCTTCCTTCTTCTTCCCTTCCTTCCATCCTTCCTCCCTTCCTTCCTTGAGTCGAGGACAACAGGAGGGTTAAAATCACAGACTAATCTATTTCCTCTTTCACATGCTTCAGTCTTCTTCTGAGTGATTATAATGTTTCTGATGTTGTTGGTTCATTTTTAGTTTTGTCATTTGCACCCTTGTCTTTTTTCTTTCTTCTTCTCTCAGCCACGTCAGCTCAGTCTTTCTATTTATTCCAAATCATAGTCGATGTTGCCAGAAGTGAATTCAATAACACATCAATTCCAGTTCAGTGGATTATTTTTCCCCCCTGAGGAACTTTATCTGCTAATGAGCATTTACAACAACTCTTTAAAAAGCTGTGATGAACTAAGCATGAGCTGCTCAGTGGTGGCCGAGTAGTGAGAGTTTAACCCTCCTGTTGTCCTCAAGTCAAGGAAGGAAGGAAAGGAGGGAGGAAGGAAGGAAGGAAAGGAAGGAAGGAAAGGAGAGAGGAAGGAAAGGAAGGAAGGGTGGAGGAAGGAAGGAAGGAAAGTAGGGAAAGGAAGGGAGGAAGGAGGGAGGGAGAAAGGAAAAGAGGATGGAGGAAGGAAGGAAGGAAGGTAGTAGGGAGGGAGGAAAGGAAGGAAGGAGGAAAGAAGGAAGGACGGAAGGAGAAAGGAAGGAAGGAAGGAAGGAGGGACAGTGGGAAGGAAAGGAAGGAAGGAAGGATGGAGGAAGGTAGTAGGGAGGGATGAAAGAAGGAAGGAAGGGTGGAGGAAGGAAGGAAGGAAAGAAGAAAGGGAGGAAGGACTGAAGGAAGGAAGAAAGGGCAATGAGGAAGGAAAGGAGGAAGGGAAGAAAGAGAGAGGAAGGACAGAAGGAAGGAAGGGAGGAAAGAAGGAACATTCAAAACAGACGGGGTCAATTTGACCCGGGAGGCCAACAGGCAGTTTAAAAAGCCTCTTTGAAGGTTGCAGAGAAACACCAAACTCCACTGGGATATCGCGACTATACATCATTTTCATGCTATGGGTGTTTTTTTTATTTTTTATATTTTATTTTTTTTTCTTACTTTGCTCAGCAGGACTCTGCAGGATGAAGCTCCACGCTTGCTGATGTGATGCAAGTGTTACCGTTTCTGAACGCTGGAGTAAATTGTTTCAGAACAACTTGGGTTTGCACTTCTCACTGATGTTTCAAAGTGCTTCATTTCTGCTTGCAAAAAAAAAAAAAAAAAAACTCAGTACCTTTGGGGGGGAACTCCTGTTTCATATTAGCATAAAGCGGAGTGAAATGGCCCTGGAGATTAGAAGGCCTGAAAGAAGACAAGCAGAGAGTCTGTAATATCAGGCAGAAAGGTTTCCAGCAGTGTTACTCGTCCTCCAACTCTGGTTTAAATGGGATGAATGGCGCTATGCCTGCTGCTGCTATACAGAAGATGAATTGTACAAATGAAGATGATTGCACACATTTTCAGACAATCTCCCTCTGCCAAAATATGCACTTTTCTTTTTGTTGTATTTGGTTATGTGCATGAAAGGTGGTGAAAGTAGTCGTGTGAAGATTGAAAAAGTGAAATTCAAATCCTGCAGACTTTTCCATCTTTGCATATATCACTGAAGTAAAATGTTGCATGTTTGTCTGATTGCAGGCTGCAAAACATTCTGACGTAGTGAAAGGTATCACAGGAACAAATATAGGAAGGAAGGAAGGAAAGGAAGGAAGGAAAGGAGAGAGGAAGGAGGGAGGGAGGAAAGAAGGAAGGAGGGAGCGAGAAAGGAAGGGAGGCAGGAAGGGAAGGAAGGAAGGAAGTTAGTAGTCCTTACCTTCCTTCTTCCTCCCTCTCTCCCTCCTTTCCTTCCTTCCTCCCTCCTCCCTTCCTTCCTTGACTCGAGGACAACAGGAGGGCTAAGTCACATGACCATATACCCAACCCATGTTGGTAGATACTCCATTGGCTGAAACATGTCTGGATACCCTTAATTGGTATTATTGGTGCTTTTTTTTACCTGCTTACAATATTTAAATACTGTTTGTAAAGTGATTCACCTGATGGTCTAATGATAAAGTTATTAAATACTAAAAGTGTTGCATATATCTACAGTATGTATGTAAAATATGGTTGAAAAAGATAGTAATTGTATGAGAATTAAGATTATTTTGGCACACACCTGTTCCCGAGGTCAGGAATTCACATCATTCCTTAAAAATTAAAAAAGAAATAATAAAACAGTTAATGTAATTTCAATAGAAGAGCCACATATATTTATGCAAAAAGCTTCATGCAGCATATGGACTTGTGGGTTTGTCACATCATGTCACAGTGACAGAAAGCAGAACTGATATTTACATAAAAAACATCATAAATGAATAAAGTCAAATGACAAAAAGTTAACTAGACACTCTTTAAAAGAGTTGGGAACTTGTGAGAGACAGTCAGTGGCAGAATAGGTATCGATATCCTTAATTTGAATCCCTCGTATGGGTCGAGTTCCATGCATGGTGGCTTCTTCCTGATGTAGAAATACTTTCCAGAGAGTGAAACCCTGATGCTGTTATTACTGTTTAGAGCCGTTTCCAAACAAAGTATGAAGGAATATATCACCCAGTGCAGCTGTGTGGCTCATTGATGCTTTTTTAATAGTTTTTGGACAAGAACAGAGAAATAAGATATATCAGACTTTGGATACACACACTATACTTGTAAGTAGATCAGTTCACTGTTGTTGGCTCTTGTATAGAAAACCACCAGCTTTATCCTTTAATTGGGTGATTCGGTTTGCAGCTTCCAAGTTTTTAAAAAAGTCTTCACCCCTTCACTTGAGTGAGTCTGCATACAGGTGGAACATGCATTGTGGGTCTGTGCAGCACTCCTTCTCATTGCTCCAGGCAGGTACCTGTGTACTGCTTAGGAAAAAAAAAAAAAGGAAAAATATATTCTCTTTTGGGTTCAGCAGGTACTGAAATGATTTGATTTCAGGGGCATGAAATATTTGCATTTCAACCGTGCCTGAACACGGACCTCAACTTAATGTATTCAGTCTCCACTGATCTGGGAAGGCAACCGCTCCAAACCCAGAATACTGAGCGGTTTCAGACCAAAGACTAGTCAAATAGAAAGAGTGCACGGAAGCGCAGGAGCGATTTCTCTTGCCCCCCTTTTCCCTTCTCAAGCCTGTTGAATGACATGGTGACAAAGGAGCCAGGTGTGTTTGTCAGAGAGGGGACTCGGAGTCAGGGCCATGACAAGCTTCTGTGGAGCAGGTGGAGGATGGTGATGAAGGTAAAACTGTCTGACTGTAAGACAGGAAATACAACAGCAATACTGAACTTATGAATTATTTTCCTTTCACTGGCTCAGCTCATGTACAGCTGAGTCAGATATGAGAATTTAACCCTGACATACATATATTTTTGTATAGATGCTACAAATGTTTGTCCATTGAAGCTGTTCTGGGTCAAATTATCTCTGTATCTATGTCCATGTGTTTTAGTGAAATGAATAGTTAATAGTTTTAATAAAATAGTAGTTATGAGGTTATGAGTGAAGACTGATGGCTCTAATGGTTCTACAATAAACCCCACACTTCCACAAAGTTCTGCTCATTTTCAATAATTGACTAAAGAAACCTAAAAAATACAAAAAATAGACATAAAAATGACTGAAAAGAGACATAAATTGACTAAAGAAACCTAACTGCTCCCCAAAAGAGATGAAAAAATGACAAGTTACCATAGTAACATAGAGATTAAGTGACTAAAGAGACTAAAAACTACCAAAAAGAGACATAAAAATGACTAAAAACAACTAGTTGCCATAGTAACCATGAGATGGAGTGACTAAAGAGACTCGAAACTACCAAAAAGAGACATAAAAATGACTAAAAACAACTAGTTGCCATAGTAACCATGAGATGGAGTGACTAAAGAGACTCGAAACTACCAAAAAGAGACATTTCCATCATTACTACTATGTTATATTTTCATGTCTGAGGTAAAATAGGACATGATATTGTGTGATAGGAGATGTTTAGTGGTGTAAAAGCTAAAAAAATACACTCCCTCTGCTCTCTGGGACATGAATCAAGGTTTAATCACATTTATTGATCAGTCAGATCGACTATTGATGCTTTCTAAACACATCTGTGGTTCAACATTTGATATAGACACTTTTTATGAGGGAAACATACTTTGAGTGTGTAGAATATGAACAGTTTGTAAGGGTAAAAAGACTATAGCATCAGATTTAATCTTTTCTTTAAAAAACAAAACAAAACTGTCCATCACCAGTCCAAAAATGCTGCATGAGTGAAAATGCAAAATCGGTACAGTTCTAGCACTACTCGGCTCGGCTCAACTCTACTCTGTTTTGGTACCAGGAATATCATTTTCCTTTACTTCATATTACCTCCTCAACGTGAGCTGGGTCGTCATAGCGAAACTGCTGTGATATCGTTTTAAACGCGGCACAAACATCGAGGCGATGGTGTACTTGCTACTCAGTCTGTGGCTTTTTTGTCATAAACAAAGCAAAAGTAACGTGAAATGAATTGCTGTAATGCTGTTGCCGGGAAACCGACTGCAAATACCAAAACAAGCACCAGGTACCAGGTACTATACCTAATGGAAAATCAGAAATACTGAGTGGAGTGGAGTCGAGTTGAGCCGAATAATGCTAGAACTGTAAAATGGGAAAGTCCCATTAGGTAAAATAGGACATGATATTGTGTGATAGGAGATGTTTAGTGGTGTAAAAGCTAAAAAATACACTCTCTCTGCTCTCTGAGACATGAATCAAGGTTTAATCACATTTATTGATCAGTCAGATGCTTTCTAAACAGATCTATGGGTCAAAACTTATATAGGTATAGACTCTTTGGGTAACTTTAACCCAGAATATGAACATTATAGGGTTAACAATCTTTTTTAACACCAGTATAACAACTGAGACCGCCAACAATGCTCAGTTAGCCGACTCAAAACCGATTTTTCATTGGCAGGGATGTGAATCTTGCCCGTGCCAGAGGAATGCAGGGATGAGCCATTTCCTCCTAATTGCTGGACTGCTTAAAAGGCTTTTTTAACAGGATCATCAGGGTTGGCATTAACTGTCATCCACAAGACATTAGAGCCAATGTGAGTCGCCTGTGGGCCAGATATCATAACTGTTAGCTTTTCATGACTACTAGGAGCTCCATCCTCATCACTTAAACCCTCACCTCAACCTCCACAGCCAAAGGGTAGATAAAAGGTAAAGGGCTGAGGATATATGTTCAAAGTATGCTGCTACACATCTTCAAAGTTTCTTCTCCAGGCAACTGATCTTTATCTGTTTTTTACCCCAGGAGGTAAAAAAGAGAGCAACTACTCCAGGATGGATTCACACACACATGCAGGCAGGCAAGAGATCGACAGCAGCCTCTGCTATGAAATACTGTCTCAAAACTGATGAAGCCATTTATCTGTGGAAGAGGTATGATGGAGGGGTACTCAGGCCCATCTGGTTGGGCTGAAAAAGGTACATCAGACAGAAAAAAAGGTTGTCAAGAGCAGAAGTGTTGGCTGTGTTTGAACATGGAAAAAACAGTGGCCAGTGTGCAAGAGAGAGGACAGGATAGTAATAGCTGTAATAGAATAGAAAATGGGGGCAACTTCAAGACTGGAAAGTATGTCGCTGCTATTTCAGGGCTGAATTTGATTTAATGTAGAAACAAAAATAGTAAGAAATATGTAGTAAAATAGTCGTGACATTATATATATATATTATTTACAAGATTTAACAGGGAGTAACGTAACACATTACTTTTTTTGAGTAACGACCCCAAACTAAATCTGAGTCGACACATTAACAACAGTAAGATGGTTTGAAACCTACACATTTATCTCTCAATCTCAAAGCTGTAATTTTACTAATCTGATATAAAATCCATATAAACCAGGCGGGGAGTTCTGGTCCTCTGAAATGAGGCCAACACGGAAGTAACTTAGAGCTGCATTCTATCAAAAGGCCACCAGGGGGCGACCGTCTCTATACAAGTCAATGGAGAATTCACCAACTTCTCACTTGATTTCTAACCTCAGTAAACGTTTTCAAAATGTGTTTATGGTCTCAATCGCTAGTTTAAAGCCTTCTTCAATGCAGTATGATGTTCATTTGGGACATTTTGGCCTCCCTGATTTTATATGTGACGATAAAGCAGGGTATGCATTAGGGCGTGGCTACGTCCTGATTAACAGGTTGATTGACCAATGTCCTCGAGATCCAGCCCTCGCAACCATAGCAACCTCCCCGCTCCGCCCATGGCCCCGCCTCATGCCCATATAAGTAGAATCCATGTTTTTATTTTTCCCAGCATGCACCTGAAATTTTCAAGATGGCACTGCCTGGATTCGAAACTATTGGCTTCCGAGCAGCAGTCCACAAACCAATGGGTGACGTCACGGATGTTACGTCCATTTCTTTTATACAGTCTATGATTATAACACCTTTTTTCTACACCCATTAATGCCCCTTCTTCCTTGTTAGTCTGTAAATGGAAAAAAACCCATTGACATAGTGGCTCATAGCTGCTAGGGGAACATGAGTGACGTACTGCATCATTTTTATGCAACATACTAATAGACAAAATGGGATATGGCTTTGACTCTGACGCACAATGACGCTACAAAGAGAAGCACACCATCAGTCGCTTTTCAATCTCAGCGCTGATGAACAAACGGTGCAGAGCTGCAGAGGAGAAAGAACCGTTAAAATGATGTTTCTCAGTTATTCAGTCAGTACAGTGGAGCACTGAGAGCACACTGCCACAGCTTCTCTTCACTCAATTGTGTTAATTTATATAAAAAATAAAAAAAAACCCACCACACATGCAGGTGTTCTTCCTTTTGTTGCGACTCTACTCCCCATTTTGTCCCCCGACTCACACATGATAAAAAATTGCATTTGGCAGAGCGATAAACAAAGCCATGAAAGATTCTACACCCCTCCTTTTTTAATCCTTCCTGAGTGTTTTTTACTTTTAACATTCTGGCAAAAGAGCATCTCAATATTTCAGCTGTGAAATAAAGAGCGAGAGCAGGAACCCCCGCAGAGACGAGGCCTGGCCTTTATTCAGACACAGGTTGGAATTGTCTGAGAAAGTCGGCGCCCATATTCCTCACCTGCAACACAAAGCGGCAGCAACTCCCAGAACAAAAAGCCCCCCCCCCCCCCCCCACCCCCCTCCTCTATCTGATGTGTGGCACTGAAATTGAAACAGTGGCAATAAAATCAGCAGGGGGGTCAGAGATGTTTCTCTCTACAGCCATAACGGACGAAAAAAAAAAAAGAAAGTCGTTTTTTTAGATGCTTTCAGGTTCAAATGTTGTCGTTTCAAAAGCAGAAAGCAGGCAGATTGGTTGAAGTCCTGAATGAGGCCGAGAGAAGTGATCTCAGCCGAGTTTCCAAGAAGAAAACAATCACCTAGTGTGTGCTGTTGCCATGGCGTTTATAGTCTTGAACAAATGTGCCTTAGTTTGTTTATTTGCTTTCATAATTACCCTTCTGCAACATGTCCAACCTCCCTGCTAACACTACTGCAGGTCAACACGGGACACGAAGCCTGGCATCATAAAATGTCAAGTTTAGACTTTTTTTTGCCATGCTGGTATTATTATGTGTATTATATGAAGTTTTGATACAAATTAGAGTTGGATTACTATGTTTGGTAGAAGGGAGCAACACAGAGAGGGTCAGTGAGGCCGATAGCTTGCTCTCATCTTCAGACCAGCAGAAGCTAGAGAAGGAAACACACTTCCTGTTACCATCTGATTCAACCCAGTCTCACATCATAATGTATAACAGCTACATCCATCCACAGCCCAAAACATAGGTTCACAGTAATGCCTCTAAAATTGTGAGATGTCTACATGTTAAATTAGTTTTATTATTGACCTTCATCCATGTCATGTGACTGTCAAGTTTCTGCTGAAATACCAAAACAGGTTTGGTATTAAAACATGTTTCGATAATGTTTCTAATGAGAAATATGGATTTTATTTTCCTAATTTTTTAATTAATTAATTAATTATTTATTTATTTATGGCTCTCAGCCGTACCTGAATTAGCTACTAGCTAAATTTCATCTGTAGATCCTGGGCAGGAACAAATAACATGAATCTAACTCAGACACATAACAAGCACATACACATATAAAAACATCATCACACAAGCAGCCTTTCAAACTACAACAATAAAGTTTCACACTCTTAAAACACAACACAACACCACAGCAAGAATAAAATGCAATGTTAAGGCACAACAAAACACTGTTAAGATACAACACTAAAAAGATTGCAAGATAGTGAGCTAATGTTTGAATGTATAGTTAGTGGGTGCATGATTGAGTAGATTTAAGCCATGACTTTATCTTAGATTTAAAACCAGTAAATGTACTAATTCAGTGAATGTAAATGATGTTGAAGAGTTTTTCAGGGTTTCAATCGTTGCTCACTAGCTGTGAGATAGTTTAGCTTCTAGCACATATATGCGTTTTATATCCTCAATTTCTGAATTTGATCTGACATTTAAAAGCTTCTCTCTTCTTTGGATCTTATTTACAGTGATATTACTGCTGCTGTTTAATCTCAGGAACATTGCAGTAGTATTTTATTTCATTTCCTGTCACTTATTATAAGAATACTGTTGTGTCCATTTTGAATTTCCCCCTACGGAGATCAATATAGTTTACCCTTACCTTAAAATGTAAACTGAATAAACTGTATTTACTTTACTTTTACTTTTCCTTTGAATATAATGAATTACAAAAAGTATTCATGATCTAAAAGCAACAGTATTCGACTGAGGGCGAGCCAAAGAAAAGGAAAAATATTTTCTTTACACGACAAAAAAAAATCAAAAACTTCATGTCTCACTTTCAGAGCCTGCTACAATATTAAGTATCTTATTTCATTTCCTGTCACTTATTATAAGAATACTGTTGTGTCAATTTTGAATTTCCCCCTATATGGAGATCAAGAAAGTTTACCCTTACGTTAACACTCCTGTTGTCCTCAGGTCAAGGAAAGAAGGAAGGAAGGGAGGGAGGGAGGGAGGGAGGGAGGAAGGAAGGAAGGAAGGAAGGAAGGAGAGAAGGAATGAAGGAAGGAAGGAAGGAAGGAAGGAAGGAAGGAAGGCAGGAAGGAAAGGAGTAAGGAGGGAGTGAAGGAAGGGAGGGAGGATGGGAGGAAAGGAGTAAGGAAGGAGGGAGGAAGGAAAGGAAGGAAAGGAGTAAAGAGGGAGGGAGGAAGGAAAAGATTAAGGAGGACGGGGGGAGGAAAGGAGGGAGGAAGGAAATAAGGAAGGAAGGAAGCAAGGAAGCAAGGAAGGACGGAAGGAAGGAAGGAAGGAAGCAAGGACGGAAGGAAAGAAAGAACAGTCAAAACAGACAGGGTCAATTTGACCCGGGAGGACAACAGGAGGGTTAAAAATGTTAGAATAATTATTTTTAATGTTATTTGAACATTTTGTGACTTGCTAAAAGGTTCATAAGTAAGAATGTTAAGTACAGAGTTAAAATGCATTATGTAAAAGCAACAGTATGTGAATGAAGCCGAGCCAAAGAAAAGTAAAAAATATTTTCTTTCCTAACTTCACGTCTCACTTTCAGAGCTTGCTACAATATCAACACCAACATTAGTTTATTATTCATTGACAACAATTAAATCACATTCCTCTGCCAAGCCATTCAAAGCCAGCCTCATAAAAAAATAAGCTGCTACATGATCCTTATCTGCTCCAGACAACCTCCTCCTCCTCACTCTGCTGAGTCAAACAAGGAGACTCGCTCCATATTTTACTGCGTCAGTCTGTTATGTAGAGAGTGAGTGCTGTAGCAAACTAATCTGTCCGGGCTTCCGCTGTAAACGATGCGGGACATAACTCACTGCGATGGCGTCCTGCCTCTCCTCGGGATTGACGAATGGCTTTTTCCTTCAATGCTGAATCAAAGGAAACGAACTGAGGGGCCTACAAGTGAACTACAGATGGCCCCTCGCCAGCTACACTACTGCTGCCAAATTCTCCTCACCTCATCTTAGTGTTGACTAGCACTTTAGTTTAATGTTGATTTGTTGTTATCGGGGTGTATTTCATATGCAGTCGTTGACTTGTCAATGGAGGGACGGACGCAGATGAACATACTCAGACTGCAATATCATTAAATCAGAAGAAGAAGAAGAAGAAGGAGGAGAAGAAGAAGTGCAGACTGTTCCTCTTTTATTTGACGAATGCTCCCTTTAACCCTCCTGTTGTCCTCGAGTCAAGGAAGGAAGGGAGGGAGGGAGGAAGGATGGCTAGGAGGAAGGAAAGGAAGGATGAAGGAAGGAAGGGAGGGGGAAGGGAGGAAGAAAGAAGGAAAGGAGGGATGAAGGAAGAAAGGGAGGAAGAAGGAAGGAAAGGAGGGGGTGAGGAAGGAAGGGAGGAAGGAAGAAGGAAGCAAAGGAGGGAGGAATGAAGGAAAGGAGGGGGAAGGAAGGAAGGTAGGGAGGAAAGAAAGGAGGAAGGAAGGGAGGAAGAAGGAAGGAAAGGAGGGAGGAAAGGAGGGATGAAGGAAGGAGGGAGGAAGGAAGGCAAGGAGGAAGGAAAAGAGGGAAGAAGGAGGGAGGGAAGGAAGAAAGGAAAGGAGGGAAGGGTTGACTAGCACTTTAGTTTAATGTTGATTTGTTGTTATCGGGGTGTATTTCATATGCAGTCGTTGACTTGTCAATGGAGGGACGGACGCAGATGAACATACTCAGACTGCAATATCATTAAATCAGAAGAAGAAGAAGAAGAAGGAGAAGAAGAAGTGCAGACTGTTCCTCTTTTATTTGACGAATGCTCCCTTTAACCCTCCTGTTGTCCTCGAGTCATGGAAGGAAGGGAGGGAGGAAGAAGGAAGGAAAGGAGGGAGGAATGAAAGAAAGGAGGGGGGAAGGAAGGAGGGAACGAAGGAAGGAAGGAAAGGAGGGATGAAGGAAGAAGGAAGGAAGGAGGGAGGGAGGGAGAAAGGAACAGAGGAAGGAAGGAAAGAAGGACAGAGGAAAGAAGGAAGGTAAGGGGAGGAAAGAAAGAGAGAAGGAGGGAGGGAGGAAAAAATAAGGGAGGAAGGAAAGGAAGAAAGGAAGAAAGGAAGGTAGGAGGGAGGAAAGAAGGAATGAGGGGGAGAGGGAAGGAAAGAGGGAGGGAGGGAGGAAGGAAGGACAGAAGGAAGGAAGAAAGGGGGATGAGAAAGGAAAGAAGGAAGGGAGGAAAGAGTGGAAGGAAAGAAAGAGAGAAGGAGGGAGGGAGGAAGGACAGACGGAAGGAAGGAAGGGAGGAAAGAAGGAACAGTCAAAACAGACGGGGTCAATTTGACCCGGGAGGACGACAGGAAGGTTAAATCAGAATAAAAGAAGAAGAAGAAGAAGTACAAACTATTCCTCTTTTATTGACGGATGCTCCCTTTAATGTCATAAAGTTAATAGTGAGTTTTCATTGTGTGGATCCAGCTGGAAGCTTCCACACACACACACACACACACACACACACACACACACACACACACACACACACACACACACACACACACACACACACACACACACACACACACATACACACTGGATGAGTGATGAGCAGCAGCAGATCTGGGACTCTATATTCCTGATGTCAAGTCATGTTCATCCACCAGAAATAAAAAAAAAAAAAAAAAAAAATCTGCAATTATCCTCTCCACTGTCTCCACTGTCTACACCTCCATTATCATAATTGTATTTGTGGCTGTTCCCACTGTAACAGCTTGGCACAGGTGCAGGAATGATTAACATGCTGCAGGTTTAGGGTTTAGACTTTAGACGAGGATGAGGATGAAAGGATGAAAAGGAACAGAACTCAGTCTCACCGTGTTTGCTGGAGGTTTTATTAACTTTATATCAATTTGTTTTTAACCCCCCCCCCCCCCCACCCCACGCCTCTCCCCTCTCCCATTCAGTTACAACAGAGGAGTCAAACTCATTTTCATTCAAGGGCCACATGAAGGCGAATTTGATCTCATGTGGGCCGGATTATTAAAAAGAGGGAAGGAATGAAGGAACGAAGGGAGGGAGGAAGGAGTCAAGGAGTGAGGAAGGAAGGAAGGAAGGACGGAAGGAAGGAAGGAAGGAAGGAAGGAAGGACAAATGGAAGGAAGGAAGGAAAAGAAGGAGGAGAAGGAAGAGAAGACAGCAAAAAAAAGATGGAAGCAAAACAGGAAGGAAGGAAGGAAGGAAAGATAGGAAGGACAAATGGAAGGAGGAAAGGAAGGAAGGAAAGATAGGAAAGAAAAGATGGAAGGAAGGAAGGAATTAAGTAACAAAGAATGAAAAGAAGGAAGGAAAAGAAGACAGGAAGTGGGCCGGGGTCGACCCCTCGACTGGCCCGTTCTGGCCCACGGGCCGCATGTTTGACACCCTTGAGTTACAAGATGCTTAAAAATGAAAATGTGAGTAAAACATGTTATGATAAATGGAATAAATGAAGGTAGTAGGAGTACAGGAATGATTATTTAAAGAGGTTGAAGGAAGGAAAGATAGGAAGGACAAATGGAAGGAAGGAAGGCAAAGAAGGAGGAGAAGGAAGAGAAGACAGCAAAAAAAGATGGAAGCAAAACAGGAAGGATGGAAGGAAGGACAAAAGGAAGGAAGGAAAGATAGGAAGGACAAATAGAAGGAGGGAAGGAAGGGAGGAAGGACGGAAGGAAGGAAGAAAGGGAGGAAAGAGTCAAGGAGTGAGGAAGGAAGGAAGGAATGAAGGAAGAAAGGAAAGATAGGAAGGACAAATGAAAGGAAGGAAGGAAAAGAAGGAGGAGAAGGAAGAGAAGACAGCAAAAAAAGATGGAAGCAAAACAGGAAGGAAGGAAGGAAGGAAGGAAGGCAGGAAGGAAAGATAGGAAGGAAGGAAGGAAGGAAGGAAGGAAGGACAGACAAAAGGAAGGAAGGAAAGATATTTAAAGAGGTTGAAAAGCAACTAGAATAACTCTATTAAAACCAATGAGCCAAAAAATAACTAAATAATTAAAACAACAGAACAAAAGCCAATTAACCCTTTCATGCATGAATTATGATAACCTCAGTCTGGAATTGTTTTTCCTAAGTGTATTTTATTTATCTTTAGACATGAAAGAAATCATCAAATGACATTATAATAATAAAATCAATGTATATATAGGTAAGTAAAGACAGACCTACAGTATAAGAGTTGTCCACTGTCATCTGTTTTGACTGTTCCTTCCTTCCTTCTCTTTCTTTCTTTCCCCTCTTTCCTGCCTTCCCCTTTCTTCCCTCCTTCTGTCCTTCCTTCCTTCCTTCCGTCCTTCCTCCCTCCCTTCCTTCCTTCCTTCCTTCTGCCCTTCCTTCCTGCCTCACTCCTTCTCTCTTTCTTTCCTTCTTCTCTTTTCTCCCTTCCTTCTTTCCTTCCTTCCTTCCTCCCTTCCTTCCTCCCTTCCTCCTTCTCTCTTTCTTTCCTTCCTCTCTTTCCTCCCTTCCTTCTTTCCTTCCTCCCTTCCTTCTTTCCTTCCTCCATCCCCCTTTCTTCTCTCCTTCTGTCTTTCCTTCCTTCCTTCCTTCCTCCCTTCCTCCCTCCCTCCCTCCTTCCTTCCTTCCTTCCTTCCTCCTTCTTTCCTTCCCTCCTTCCTTCCTTCCTCTCTTCCTCCCTCCTTTCCGTCCTTCTTCCTCCCTCCTTTCCTCGAGGACAACAGGAGGATTAAATTTACAATCTGCAGCAGCAAGTGTATCGTAAAAAAAAAGGAAAGAACATCAATAAAAAAGAAAGTACACAAGCAATAATAAAATCAATAGTAAAAAAAAAGTAGTAAAAAACCAAATAACATTATGTACAAAAGTAATATTGGAAGACAGAAAATAAGGATGAAAGAAGGAAGGACAGATGGAAGGAAAGAAGGAAGGAAGGAAGGACGGAAGGAAGGAAGGAAGGAAGGGAAAGAAGACAGAAAAGAAGGAAGGAAGGACAGGTGGAAGGAAAGAAGGATGGACAGGTGAAAGGAAGGAAGGACGGAGGGACAGGTGGAAGGAAAGATGGAAGGGAAGATGGAAAGAAGGGAGGAATAAGGAAAGTGGGCCAGATTGGACCCCTTGGCGGGCCGGATCTGGCCCACGGGCCGCATGTTTGACACCCCTGGTCTACAGTATGAAAGCCTGTTATGGTTTGGTCCCAGTCTGGTTTTTATGTTTAAGGCTTTTCTGGCTGTTGAAGTCCAGACTGAGTGGGAAGTAGGACAGATAAGAAGCTCCACATTATATTTAAGGGCCACTTGAGAGACTGTTGCTTTCTATATATATATATATATATATATATATATATATATATATATATATTTATATTTATATCTACTAGAGTGTTTGACTGAATTATAAAATTAGTTTTGATATTCAGAGCTGCAGTTGTCTGGAAGGAAGGAAGGAAGGAAGGAAGGAAGGAAGAAGACAGAAAATAAGGATGAAAAGAAGGAAGGACAGATGGAAGGAAAGAAGGAAGGACAGATGGAAGGAAAGAAGGAAGGAAGGAAGGACAGGTGGAAGGAAGGACAGGTGGAAGGAAGGAAGGAAGGAAGGAAGGAAGAAGACAGAAAATAAGGATGGAAAGAAGGAAGGACAGGTGGATGGAAAGAAGGAAGAGGGAAAGACAGGTGGAAGGAAGGAAGGGAGGGAGGAAGGAAGGAAGGAAGGAAAGAAGACAGAAAATAAGGATGAAAAGAAGGAAGGACAGATGGAAGGAAAGAAGGAAGGAAGGAAGGACAGGTGGAAGGAAGGAAGGAAGGAAGGAAGGAAGGGAAGATGAAAGGAAGGGAAAGAAGACAGAAAATAAGGATGGAAAGAAGGAAGGACAGGTGGATGGAAAGAAGGAAGGACAGGTGGATGGAAAGAAGGAAGAGGGAAAGACAGGTGGAAGGAAGGAAGGAAGGAAGGAAGGAAGGAAGGAAGGAAGGAAGGAAGGAAGGAAGGAAGGAAGGACAGGTGGAAGGAAGGGAAAGAAGACAGAAAATAAGGATGAAAAGAAGGAAGGACAGATGGAAGGAAAGAAGGAAGGAAGGAAGGACAGGTGGAAGGAAGGGGAGATGAAAGGAAGGGAAAGAAGACAGAAAATAAGGATGGAAAGAAGGAAGGACAGGTGGAAGGAAAGAAGGAAGGAAGGAAGGACAGGTGGAAGGAAAGAAGGAAGGAAGGAAGGACAGGTGGAAGGAAAGAAGGAAGGACAGGTGGAAGGAAAGAAGTTAGTTTTGATATTCAGAGCTGCAGTTGTCTGTTTAGTTTGATTTATGTTGTTTTATGTGGCGTTACTATGAAGCCAATCTGCTTGACAACGGTGATTATTCATGTTTTTGTTCAGTTTGTTTCACTGTGTACTAATTTTACTTCTGTTCATGTGAGTTTTGGGACAGTTTGGAAGTTGTTTCATTGTGTTGTTTTATTTGGTTTTCTTGTTGCTGTGGGTCTCTTCAAAACTACTACTCGTACTAACTCTGACGTCATGTGAAGTATGTAGTGTGTTTCAACTGTGTAGTGATTTAGAGTATGTGAGAAGTTCCTGGATGGTTTACTAGATTCTCCAGAAATGCAGAGTATGCATCAAGAGCTGACTACTCACACTCACATTACCCAAGATGCAACGCTACTACTCACACTCACATTACCCAAGATGCAACGCTGACTACTCACACTCACATTACCCAAGATGCAACGCTACTACTCACACTCACATTACCCAAGATGCAACGCTACTACTCACACTCACATTACCCAAGATGCAACGCTACTACTCACACTCACATTACCCAAGATGCAACGCTACTACTCACACTCACATTACCCAAGATGCAACACTACTACTCACACTCACATTACCCAAGATGCAACGCTACTACTCACACTCACATTACCCAAGATGCAACGCTACTACTCACACTCACATTACCCAAGATGCAACGCTACTACTCACACTTACATTACCCAAGATGCAACGCTACTACTCACACTCACATTACCCAAGATGCAACGCTACTACTCACACTCACATTACCCAAGATGCAATGCAACTTCTGAAAAAAACCCAAAATACAAACGTCACAGATCACCACCTCAGTGGTTTCAAGTTAGCTACAGCGAGGGTATGTTTGCTTCCTGTTTTCAAAATAAAAGCACCAATTCTATTGTTATGTTTTTCTTAATAATAAAAGGTAACAGGTGTTTTATTTTGTGAAAATGACAGGAAGTGCGTTACTCGCTACGGCTAACTTGAGCGGCTCAGAATTCTCAGGAACAAAACTTTAAACAGGTGTTATTTGGACAAATTAGCGTCACATTGTGGATCTAAAGGGCTACTTTACTTTCTTCCTAAAAAGGTTAGAAATGTGGATAAAGTGGTTTATTTACAGAGTTAGAGCTAAAATGAAATCAGCTTCAGCGTGATGATTTCAGCTCGGGTAGGAACCAAATGCATTGTGGGTAATTGTGAGTTTACTATCTGGTCCTTTAGTGTGTAGTGTGTAGGATGGAAGTATGTAGTATGTAGTTTTGAACACAGCCTCTGTGTTTCCCTTTCTGTATTTCTGAGCTCCACACCTGTCCTGCATCTGTCTCACCTGTTAGCTCCGCCCTGCTCTGCGTATCTGGCCACCTGTTTCTTGTTGTTTCATTAGTTCAATTTGTATTTGAAGCCAGGTTTTGTTGGATCTTCTGCTCAGTTTATCCAGTTTAGGTCCACCTGCACCCCTTCACCTAACAAAACCTCATCATTTTAACTATTAAATGATAGTTCAGGTGTCTATATAAGATGTTTTCCTCTCTGTAATCATTCCTCCTGTTCATACTGACTATGAAAAGATCTTTAAATGTGCTTTCAATGTAAAGTAATAGAGGACTAAATCCACAGTGTCTCCACCACAGACTGTATAAAAGAAATGGACGTAACATCCGTGACGTCACCCATTGGTTTGTGGACTGCTGCTCGGAAGCCAATAGTTTCGTATCTAGGCAGCGCCATCTTGAAAATTTCAGGTGCATGCTGGGAAAAATAAAAACATGGATTCTACTTATATGGGCATGAGGCGGGGCCATGGGCGGAGCGGGGAGGTTGCTATGGTTGCGAGGGCTGGATCTCGAGGACATTGGTCAATCAACCTATCAATCAGGACGTAGCCACGCCCTAATAAAATCAGGGAGGCCAAAATGTCCCAAATGAACATCATACTGCATTGAAGAAGGCTTTAAACTAGCGATTGAGACCATAAACACATTTTGAAAACGTTTACTGACGTTAGAAATCAAGTGAGAAGTTGGTGAATTCTCCATTGCCAGTGTAAAGGACGCATGGAAGTATGTGAGCAGTGACGCTTCCCTCCTTCCTTCCTTCCTTTCCTTCCTTCATCCTCCCTTCCTCCCTCCTATCTCACTTCCTCCCTCCTTTCCTTCTTCCTCCCTTCCTTCCTCCTTTCCTTCCTTCCTTCTTCCTCCCTTCCTTCCTTCTGTCCTCCCTCCCTTCCTTCTGTCCTCCCTCCCTTCCTTCCTTCTTCCTTCCTTCCTTCCTTCCTTCTGTCCTCCCTCCCTTCCTCCTTCTCTCTTTCCTTCTACTTTCATCTTAGTTCAAATCTAGTTAACCCATCCACTCCCTCCCCTCCCCTCGCCCTCCCCCCCATCAAACCAATGTTAACCTTTCCTCTCAATAAGCTACTTGAATGCATGATGTGATTATATAGAGAGCAGAGATAAAGCTGGTCAGGTATTTAGTGAATAGTCTAAAGTAATAAATCAGTGATAATGTTAACAACTGTTGACTTGAAACTGACAAACATTACACTGCTGCTGCTGATAAATGATCAGCTGTTCAATTTAAACTTACTCTGAGGTTTCTGAGTGTGTAAATGAACTAAATACTGTTATTGTGTTTGAGAATAAATAATCATTTGCTGCCAGAAGCAATTGTCTCTGTGGAGAAGGAGGAGAAGGAAGAGGAGGAGAAAGATTAACCCCGTCTGTTTTCACTGTTCCTTCTTTCCTTCCTTCCTCCCTCCTACCTTCCTTCTTCCTCCTTCCTTCCTTCCTTCTTTCCTCTGTCCTTCTTTCTTTCCTCCCTTACTTCTTTCCTTCCTCCTTACGTCCTTCTTTCTTCCTTCCTTCCGTCCCTCCTCTCTCCCTCCCTCCTTCCTTCTTTCCTTCCTCCCTTCTTCTTTTCCTTTCTCCCTCCCTCCTTCCTTCTTTCCTCCCTCCCTCCTTTGCTCCCTTCCTTCCTCCCTCCTTTCCTTCCTTCTTCCTTCCTCCCCTCCTTTCCTTCCTTCTTCCCTCTTTCTCTCTGTCTTTCCTCCCCCATACCTTCCTCCCTTCCTTCTTTTATTTGTCCTTCTTTCCTTCCTCCCTTCTTCTTTTCCTTTCTCCCTCCCTCCTTCCTTCCCTCCCTCCTTCTTTCCTCCCTCTCTCCTACTTTCCTTCCTTCTTCCTCCTTTCCTTCCTTCCCTCCTTTCCTTCCTTCTTTCTCCCTTCCTTCTTTGACTCATGGACAACAGTACGGTTAATGCAACTAGGCAGGAAAAAGATTAATCCTAACTTTCCACTTTTATTTGTCATATGTTCTCAATCCTTCTCTTCTACATATCTGTGGCTACACACATAAACACTTGTACTTTTGTTTTAATGTCCAAGGGTTAAAACTGGAGACTTTTTCTTCTTGGGAAATCTCTGCAGTAGCATTCCTGTTGATGTTTCCCACCGTTGTGCTGCAGCCCTAATCCTGGCTCAACCCAGCTCCCTCCTCCTCCTCCTCCTCTTCCTCCTCCTCCTCCTCCTCTTCAGTCACACTGAAACAAACAGCTTTTATTTTATCTTTTTCAACCCTTTTTTAATGACGACTGCAGGTGGCAACGTCTGTCCCCCCCCCCCCCCCCCCCCCCCGCTCTGCAGAGATGGCAATACATTTGATAGGATTTAGTAACTGATCTAATAGTCGAGGAATGCCAGGTTAGGAACAGATTAGAGTCAGATGGTCTGCCCTTTTTTTTTCTCCCCTTTTTTTTGGCTGGCTGACCAATCAGGGAGTGGCGTGCTGAGGCTCTGCTGTACTGGCCTATTTCATTACATGGATTTATGGGTGGGCAGTCACGCTGACCCTCTGCCTCCCTTCTGTTTCATGCGAATTTGTGCTGCTGTCTCTGAACGTTTGCATACCAGAATACTTGTGTGTGAATTATTGATTTAGTATTAAAACACAATGAATTTGAAGGTTTGATTCTGATATAACCAAAAAAAAAAAAAGTCTTAGAGGAGAGCATAATGAAAGGATCTTCATCTATCTCGTCTTATCCTCTTGAAATTACAAGGAGGGATTTAAAAGTGACCACATGTCGTCCGTGGTTACATTAATGTTTGAAGGCCTTTTGTCTTCTCTGCTGCTGTCCTTTTTAACATCAAGGAGTCAAAGCTCTCTGTGTGAAACTTTGGTAATGCGCCCGGCTTTTTTAGATTAGATTTAGAGAGATTTAACTTCCTTTTGCAACAGCAACTTGCTGAGAGTATTGACCTTCAGTTGGTGTATAAGTGAAAAATGCTTGTTACAGCAGGAGCCCATCTTATTACAGACTTCTGCTTCAATTTAAGCTCACTGTCCATCACATCCCCCCTCTTCTTTTCTTATTGCCTTCCGTGTCTAACAAATAAAGACAGGAGCTGGGCAGATACACATGAATCTCCGTCCTCCTAAACATTAAAAAGTTATGCTTCCTAGCACAACCCTCAAGCACGCGATTACTCCCATAATGGGAACGGATCGAGTGAGGAGGGGCACGACCCAGCAGGTTCACCGTGCACACTGAGAGCTTTCTCGGGGGAGAAGCTGCTACTGTCGTGCATGAGATGGGAAGTCCTGCTCCTCCGCGGGAAAAAGGCCACAGCAGGCCAGTTCTCAGCAGGACGGGGCAAACAGGGAGCAGTGTCTCCACAGGGAAGAGCTAATGGAGAAGGAAGAGGCCAAGACGGCTACTTCAGGTCATGTTCAGTTCATCTCACGGGAAGAATTGAGCCCACTGGGGCGAATAGACACTTCACTCACAGTATATATCACTCTTTCTCCAAAGACAAAACTGACTGTTGTATAGCAGTAGTAATTTGGTAAATGGTGTGTTTATAAATCAAATGCTGCCGTTATTATTTCATCAGTATGTTCACTGCCAACACATAATGCTCATACTTAACACAACCTTAAAACTGCCAGTCACGCCTCAGTTATTTAGGAGCAGATATGTTAAGTCAGCTTACAGCTTGCTCTGATCGATATTTGTGTAATAGCTATGGCTCAAATAACTGCAGTATGTGTAATAATGTGAAAGGTAGCACATTAGTGACAAACCCACAGAGTATATCAACTACTTTGCAGTTCTTATAGTTCTTTTTAACCTTTTTAAGCCTCTTTTCTTTTCTTGTTACATCAAATATGTGTTTTCAGTGAAGCAGCCAACACAAAAATATGTTTATCAAGACATGGAGGAAACCAAAACAGAGCAAAAGAAAGGAGACTATCAGACTTCTGAAGGTTTTTTTTCAGACCTTGAAGGCATTTGAGTGTCGACCTGAAAACCTGTGAAGCTTTAGTCTGAGATTGAACAGCTTGGAGACAGATGGTGCCTCTCCAAGTTTGAAGAGACACTTGACCAGCAGTCCGAGGCAATGAGAGACTGAGGAGAAAAGGCTCAAATCCAGACGGACAGAGCAGCTTTAAACCAGCCACACCCGACGCTGCACCAAACTCACCATCCAGAGCCAAACTCTAGACATACTACTATATTGTTTTCAATATTCAACCGAAACCATCATCTCCTTTAACAGTAGAGATGGGTATCATTAAAAATCACACTATCTGCACCAATCTGAGTCCCCTTAAAGCAGAGGTGTCGAACATATGGCCCGCCAAAAGGTCCACTTCAGCCCTCTGGTTAAGGGTAATTCCAGTTTTTCAATAAAAT
>NC_070588.1:3787154-3789654 GCF_027409825.1 Scomber japonicus | reverse complement strand
TGTTTATGGTCTTAATCGCTAGTTTAAAGCCTTCTTCAATGCAGTATGATGTTCATTTGGGACATTTTGGCCTCCCTGATTTTATATGTGACGATAAAGCAGGGTATGCATTAGGGCGTGGCTACGTCCTGATTGACAGGTTGATTGACCAATATCCTCGAGATCCAGCCCTCGCCACCATAGCAACCTCCCCGCTCCGCCTCATGCCCATATAAGTAGAATCCGTGTTTTTATTTTTCCCAGCATGCACCTGAAATTTTCAAGATGGCGCTGCCTAGATTTGAAACTATTGGCTTCTGAGCAGCAGTCCACAAACCAATGGGTGACGTTACGGATATTACATCCATTTCTTTTATACAGTCTATGCTTTAAACTGGCTCCAATGCAAACCAAATGGTGACGTCACACCTAATTTCACTTTAGTATTTCACCAGAATAACATTTGAAAAGACGATAAAGACATGGAAATAAATGCATCCAATCAATTCAGTTCCTATGTGATGAGGATGTGGTGGTTTTGGCTGATAACTGAGGATATGACTTTTCTATCTTTTCTCTGTTTCTAGGCTTTCTATTTATAATCATATGTTTTAAGCATCGCTCCCCTCGGGGTAAAAGAGAACAAGAGCAACAACAGTAAAAATCAGCATGTATGGGAAGCGGGACGATATGAATGAAATCTGTAACAATAAACAGCAAGATCATGATCTAGTCACAGTTGCTCGTGGCAACGCTCAGCATGGGAAACATGCCACAACACGGAGGTTTAGCATTTTATGAATTTTAACTATCAATAGACTGCACAAGACATCTGACATGATTTCTCTTCTTCTTCTTTTTTTTTGTTCTCCCTCCTTTCTCCTTTCCTTCCTTCCTTCCTTCCTTACTCCCTTTCCTTCCTTCCTTCCTTCCTTCCTTCCTTCCTTCCTTCCTTCCTTCCTTCCTTCCTTCCTCCCTCCCTCCCTCCCTCCTTTCCTTCCTTCCTTCCTTCCTCCCTCCCTCCTTTCCTCCCTTACTCCCTTTCCTTCCTTCTTTCCTTCCTTACTCCCTTTCCTTCCTTCCTTCCTTCCTTCCTTCCTTCCTTCCTTCCTCCCTCCTTTCCTTCCTTCCTTCCTTCCTTCCTCCTTTCCTTCCTTCCTTCCTTACTCCCTTACACCTTTCCTTCCTTCCTTTCTCCCTCCCTCCTTTCTCCTTTCCTTTCATTCCTCCTTCCTCCCTTCCTTCCTTCCTTCCTTCCTTCCTTCCTTCCTTCCTTCCTTCCTTCCTTCAAAATAAAATCCGCTCAGCGTGGGAAACATGCCACAACATGGAGGTTTAGCATTTTCTGAATTTTAACTATCAATAGACTGCACAAGACATCTGACATGATTTCTCTTCTTCTTTTTTTAATTCTTTCTCACTTCTCTCACCCCCCCTCCCCTCCTCCCTCCCTCCCTCCTCCCTCCATTCCACATTTAGAAAAAAAGCTTACTTCATAGTTAGCAGCAATTAAGACGAGCTCTGTACAAACCGGATCAGTCACAGGGCTTCACATTTCATACATGCTACAAAACAACAGCAAAAAAAGAAATATAATAATTTATTCAATTTTCATGGAAGAGAAAAGAATATATTTTAGCTCCTGTGCGTCATCTGCCAGCTGAGAGAGAGAAAGGAAAGCTCTGAGGAGGAAAACACCCTTTTCAAAATAAAATCCTTCTTTCCTTACTTCCTTCCTTCCTTCCTTCCTCCATTCCTTCCTTACTCCCTTTCTTCCTTCCTTCCCTCCTTTCTCCTTTCCTTCCTTCCTTCCTTCCTTCCTTCCTTACTCCTTCCTTCCTCCTTTCCTTCCTTCCTTCATTTCCTTCTTTCCTTCCTTAATCCCTTCCTCCCTCCCTCCCTCCTCCGTCCTTCTCTCATTCCTTCTTTCGTTCCTTCCTTCCTTCTTTCCTTCCTCACTCCCTTTCCTTCCTTCCTCCCTCCCTCATTTCCTTTCTCCTTCCTCCCCCCTCCTTCCTTCCTTCTTTCCTTCCTTCCTCCCTTTCCCTCTTTCCTTCCTCCCTCCTTTCCTTACTTGCTCCTTTCCTGCCTTCCTTCCTTCCTTCTTTCCTTCCTCACTCCCTTTCCTTCCTTCCTCCCTCCCTCCCTCCCCTGTCCTTCTCTCCTTCCTTCTTTCGTTCCTTCCTTCCTTCCTTCCTTCTTTCCTTCCTCACTCCCTTTCCTTCCTTCCTTCCTCCCTCATTTCCTTTCTCCTTCCTCCCCCCTCCTTCCTTCCTTCTTTTCTTCCTTCCTCCCTTTCCCTCTTTCCTTCCTCCCTCCTTTCCTTACTTGCTCCTTTCCTGCCTTCCTTCCTTCCTTCCTTCCTTTCTTCTTTCCTTCCTCACTCCCTTTCCTTCCTTCCTCCCTCCCTCCCTCATTTCCTTTCTCCTTCCTTCCTTACTTCCTCCTTCCTTACTTGCTCCTTTCCTTCCTTCTTCCTTTCCTTCCTTTCTCCTTTCCTTCCTCCCTCCCTCCTTTCTCC
>NC_070588.1:3779654-3782154 GCF_027409825.1 Scomber japonicus | reverse complement strand
GTCATGTGTCTGTTTCCTGTTTTATTTTGACACCCTAGTCTCTGTGCTCACTTCCTGCTCCCCGTGTGATTACCTGTCCCCGCCCTTATGTGTTTCACCTGTGTCTCATTATCCCTTCCCTCCTGTGTGTATATAACCAGTGCTCCCCTGTGTGTCAGTGCCAGATCGTCTTGTCAGTTTCCTGTAAGAGTTCCAGCGTTATTCCTTGTTTTGATCCCAGGTGTTATCGACCCGTTTTGCCTTTTGGATTCCGAGTTTCTGCCTTGTGATATTGGACTTCCTGGTTTTTCCGACTCTTGGACTGAATAAATCACTTGAGAACTGATTCTGCCTGTCTGCATTTGTGTCTGCCAGTCTCTGTGTTCTGATAATACAGAATAATAAAAAAACATATATAGTTTGTATATATACTGTAAAGTTTAATATGTTATTCCACAGCTGAAAATAATCCTTAACAAATGCAGCATTGACATCTGAATGCATTTTTCAGTAACATCAGCCCAGATGTTTTAGGCTCTAACTTCACCTTTCTCAAAAACTAGCCGTATATATTTATGAGCTGTTTAGAACCAGCAGGTATTAAATTATTTATTGAGATACAAACTAAAACATTTTTATTATTTATTTTATCTTTCAGTTCCTGGAAGTATGAATAGAGACCCTCTTTGCTCCTTATCTACAAAAAAAAAAAAAGAGAAGTCAGCTCTGAATGTGAGCAGCGTCGGGATCGATTAGCTTCATGTTGAACGAGGCTCTTCAGCGAGTCGTTAACGTGGCGTCGAGATGCTGTGGAGTCACGGTCGAGGACGAGGTGACAGCTCGACCGTCTGAGAGTTCTCAATGAAAACCAAGAAGCCTCTCAATGATCTCTCTCTCTCTCTCTGTCTCTCTTTCTGTCTCTCTCTCTCTCTATCTCTCTACCTCCCTCTCTCTCTCGCCCTCTCTCTCTCTGTCTATCTCTGTGTCTCTCTCTCTCTCTGTGTCTCTCTATCTCTCTCGCTCTTTCTCTCTCTCTGTCTCTCTCTCTCTGTCTCTCTCTCTCTCTCTCCCTCTCTCTCTAGTTCTCTCTCTCTCTCTGTCTCTCTCTCTGTCTCTCTCTCTCTCTCTCTCTATGTCTCTCTCTCTCTCTCTCTCTCTATGTCTCTCTCATGCACTCTCTCTCTATGTCTCTCTCTCTCTCTCTCTGTCTCTCTCTCTGTCTCTCTCTCTGTCTCCCCCCCCCCGCCCCCCCCATTGATAAACTCTGAGTTATTATATGACTTTCTGCCTCTGTGACAGCAGCTAGTAGTTTTTCATTCAAGGATTTGTGTGATGGACCATGCAAGCACATTTTATTAAAAATGGAAAAAAAGGATCTCTATACCTTTACACCTCAAACTTCCCTTCACTGTAATTTAATGACTTGAAAAGCCTTTGAGATTGCTCTTTACTGCACGTGCAAGTTTAAAAATGTAATGATAAAATAACCAGCAGTGGAAATTCACCCAGAGATGCTGTGACTTCAACTTGTTTTTACTCTACTTTAATACTCATATACTGTTCAGGGTCAACAATATATCCCACAATATATATTATATGTGAAAAAATGGAAATATTTAAAACATTTCTATTAACTTTTTATAGCGTGTTTGACCCATATTCAATTAAAACATGCATAAATTAGTGTTGCATTCTTCACATTAAATATAATCCACTGAAGGATGGAAGGGAGGAAGAAGGAAGGAAGGGAGGAAGAAGGAAGGAAGGAAGGAAGGAAGGAAGGAAGGAAGGAAGGAAGGAAAGGAGGAAGGAAGGATGGAAGGAAGGAAGAAGAAAGGAAAGGAGGAAGGAAGGAAGGAAGGAAGGAAGGAAAGCTGGAAGGATGGAAGGAAGGAAAGAAGGAAGGAAGGGAGGAAGGAAAGCTGGAAGGACGGAAGGAAGGAAGGAAAGAAGGAAGGAAGGAAGGAAGGAAGGAAGGTAGGAAGGAAGGAGGGAAGGAAAGAAGGAGGGGAGGAAGGAAGGACAGAAGGAAGCAAGAAAAGTGGATGGAAGAAGGAAAGTGACGAAGGAAAGAAAGAGAGAAGAAAGTAAGGGAAGAAGGAAGGAAGGAAGGAAGGAAGGAAGGAAGGAAGGAAGGAAGGAAGGAAGGAAGGAAGGAAGAAAGAAAGGAAGGAAGGAAGGAAAAGTCAAATCACACAGGGTCAATTTGACCCGGGAGGACGACAGGAAGGTTAGAGTCATATTTGAAGTTGTGTTTCCTTTCAATTAGATTTGACGGACAGTAAAATAAAATTGATTCCTGTCATTAGACTACAGCGACTTCTATTTCTCCATACAGTAAAAAAATAAATAAATAAATTAAATAAAAAACAGGAATGCAGTTTCAATCTGTCTCTATGCGGCGGGAAAATCATGCACCGCCGCTCCTAACCTTTGCCTTCATCTCGGGGAGCGCCTGAGATCTCCATGGCGACGGAAATTTTTGAACAGCGATAGCGTTATTGGAAGTGACACATTAATA